>NW_007185088.1:0-773 GCF_000164805.1 Carlito syrichta
GAGATTCAGAGAACCCCCGCTAAGACAACAAATGAGAAGACCAACTCCTAGACACATAATAATTCGCTAAATAAAGTAGGCACAAAAGAAAAAATCCTAAAGGCAGCAAGAGAAAAAAGGCCAGATCACCCACCATGGAAGACCAATCAGAATAGCAGCAGATTTATCTGCAGAAACCCTGCAGGCTAGGAGAGCTTGGAGCCCTATCTTCAAAGTCCTAAAGGATAAACAATTTCAACCAAGAATAACCTACCCAGCCAAGGTAAGCTTCATCAGTGAGGGAGAATTAAAATCTTTCCCAGATATCCAATCCCTAAGAACTTATGCAGCCACAAAACCATCTCTACATGAAACACTTAAGAAAGTACTAAACACAGAAGAAAAGGAAAAAAGAACAACGTTCTTCACAAGAGTACAGGGAAAAGAATAAAATATACACGAATCAACCCCAAAACCAAAAGAAAGACAAAAAGAAAAAGAAAAAACCAAGTGGAAGAACAATAACTCAATAAGAACTCCATGATAGGGATGAACTCTCACATTTCAATAATTAGTCTGAATGTGAATGGACTAAACGCACCACTGAAAAGACATAGAATGACAAAATGGATAAAATATCACCAGGCAACAATATACTGCCTTCAAGAGACCCATCTCACTAGAAAGGACATACACAGACTCAAAGTAAGAGGATGGGAAACAAATTTTCAGGCAAATGGAACACAAAAGAAAGGAGGAGTCGCGATCCTAATTCAGACAAAATACCATTAAGG
>NW_007185089.1:0-807 GCF_000164805.1 Carlito syrichta
ACAAAATGAGAAGACCAACTCCTAGACACATAATAATCGCTTAAATAAAGTAGGCACAAAAGAAAAATCTAAAGGCAGCAAGAGAAAAAGGCCAGATCACCCACCATGGAAGACCAATCAGAATAGCAGCAGATTTATCTGCAGAAACCCTGCAGGCTAGGAGAGCTTGGAGCCCTATCTTCAAAGTCTTAAAGGATAAACAATTTCAACCAAGAATAACCTACCCAGCCAAGCTAAGCTTCATCAGTGAGGGAGAATTAAAATCTTTCCCAGATATCCAATCCCTAAGAACTTATGCAGCCACAAAACCATCTCTACATGAAACACTTAAGAAAGTACTAAACACAGAAGAAAAGGAAAAAAGAACAACGTTCTTCACAAGAGTACAGGGAAAAGAATAAAATATACACGAACCAACCCCAAAACCAAAAGAAAGACAAAAAAAAAAGATAAAAGAAAAAACCAAGTGGAAGAACAACAACTCAATAAGAACTCCATGATAGGGATGAACTCTCACATTTCAATAATTAGTCTGAATGTGAATGGACTAAACGCACCACTGAAAAGACATAGAATGACAAAATGGATAAAATATCACCAGGCAACAATATATTGCCTTCAAGAGACCCATCTCACTAGAAAGGACATACACAGACTCAAAGTAAGAGGATGGGAAACAAATTTTCAGGCGAACAGAACACAAAAGAAAGGAGGAGTCGCGATCCTAATTTCAGACAAAATATCATTTAAGCTATCAAAAATTAAAAAAGATACAGAGGGCCACTACATAATGATAAGAGGTTCACT
>NW_007185090.1:0-681 GCF_000164805.1 Carlito syrichta
CTTCAAAGTCCTAAAGGATAAACAATTTCAACCAAGAATAACCTACCTGGCCAAGCTAAGCTTCATCAGTGAGGGAGAATTAAAATCTTTCCCAGATATCCAATCCCTAAGAACTTATGCAGCCACAAAACCATCTCTACATGAAACACTTAAGAAAGTACTAAACACAGAAGAAAAGGAAAAAAGAACAACGTTCTTCACAAGAGTACAGGGAAAAGAATAAAATATACACGAACCAACCCCAAAAGCAAAAGAAAGACAAAAAAAAAAAAGAAAAAGAAAAAAGAAAAAACCTAGTGGAAGAACAATAACTCAATAAGAACTCCATGATAGGGATGAACTCTCACATTTCAATAATTAGTCTGAATGTGAATGGACTAAACGCACCACTGAAAAGACATAGAATGACAAAATGGATAAAATATCACCAGGCAACAATATACTGCCTTCAAGAGACCCATCTCACTAGAAAGGACATACACAGACTCAAAGTAAGAGGATGGGAAACAAATTTTCAGGCGAATGGAACACAAAAGAAAGGAGGAGTCGCGATCCTAATTTCAGACAAAATACCATTTAAGCTATCAAAAATTAAAAAAGATACAGAGGGCCACTACATAATGATAAAAGGTTCACTCCATCAACAAGAATATCTATCCTAAACATATATGCACCCAACAT
>NW_007185091.1:0-764 GCF_000164805.1 Carlito syrichta
ACCTACCAATGGGGAGAGGAGAACCTATTCAGTAAATGGTGCTGGGAAAATTGGCTGACCACATGCAGAAGATTGAAACAGGACCCCTATCTATCCCCATGCACAAAGGTTAACTCCAAATGGATCAGAGACCCAAATGTAAAACCTCAAACCATAAGAACCTTAGAAAAGGAAGGAAATACTCTCATGGAAATCGGAACTGGCATCCAATTCCTGTACAAAACCCGAAACCCACAGGACTTAAGAGAGAAGATAGACAAATGGGACCTTATTAAACTGACAAGCTTCTGCAAAGCCAAAGAAACCATCAAGAGAGCAGGGAGACAGCCTACAGACTGGGAAAAAGTATTTGCCAACTCTAGGTCTGACAAAGGCTTAACATCCTGGATCTACAAGGAACTGAAGCGTACTGAAAAGAAGAAAACAAACAACCCCATTATAAAATGGGCAAAAGACATGAACAGACACTTCACAAAAGTAGACATTCGAGCAGCCAACAAACACATGAAGAAATGCTCAACCTCACTAATCATCAGGGAGATGCAAATCAAAACCACACTGAGATACCACCTAACTCCAGTCAGAATGGCAATTATCAACAACTCAAAAAATAACAGCTGCTGGAGAGGGTGTGGTGAAAAGGGAACACTTCTACACTGTTGGTGGGAGTGTAAACTAGTGCACCTCTGTGAAAGCAGTGTGCGATTCCTAAAAGCTCTAAAAATTGACCTTCCATATTGACCCTGCAATCCCCCTACTGGGAA
>NW_007185092.1:0-637 GCF_000164805.1 Carlito syrichta
GGAGAGGCAAATCAAAACCACACTGAGATACCACCTAACTCCAGTCAGAATGGCAATTATCACAACTCAAAAAATAACAGCTGCTGGAGAGGGTGTGGTGAAAAGGGAACACTTCTACACTGTTGGTGGGAGTGTAAACTAGTGCAACCTCTGTGGAAAGCAGTGTGGCGATTCCTAAAAGCTCTAAAAATTGACCTTCCATATGACCCTGCAATCCCCCTACTGGGAATATACCCTGAAGAACACAAATCACTTTATAAAAAAGATACCTGCACACGTATGTTTATCGCAGCATTGTTCACAATATCAAGAACCTGGAAACAACCATGCTGCCCATCAAAAGAGGACTGGATTAAAAAATGTGGTACATATACACGATGGAATACTACGCAGCCATTCAAAAAGAACAAAATCATGAATTTCGCTGCAACCTGGATCGAACTAGAGTCTATAATACTGAGTGACCTCTCACAAAAACAAAAATCCGAATATCACATGTTCTCACTCATATAATGAACCTTGAACATCCAATGCAATACTATGAGAAAATGACGGATGGTACTGGGAAACTATGGTGGGGAGGGGGATGGGATTAACAGTAGCAAATATCTGTCGGGGGATGGGAAAACACTTCTTA
>NW_007185093.1:0-1105 GCF_000164805.1 Carlito syrichta
TGACAAAGGTGGCCTGGTCACCCTGGGGTTGTCCTCGAGTTCATACTTGGAGTCCTGCAGCAACCCGCAGGGCCAGCATCCAGAGGGAGGAGGGAGGTGTGAGAGAGAAAGAGAGAGGCCTGGGGCCAGAGAGGTCTGGAGCAGCTACTGCTGTAGGCACAGAACCTTCAGTTTTCTGGTACTGGAAGGCCCCTTAATCCACTTCATGGGGGAAAGGAGGGTCAGAGGCAGGAGCCTGCCTTTCCACCCACTGCAAAAATTGATTGTTTGCCACTCTAGAAAAGTTACAGCAAGTGCACCTCTCTGGAAGGGCATGCAGGAGATGCCATCCCACATGCTTCCCCAGATGCACACCTCACCCCCAGCAGCCACTCCAAAACCTAATGCTACACAACCATATCTCCAAGTTTATCTCACACTAACTAGAGAATAAAACCTTTCACCTAGGCAGATACAGCCATTTTTTCCAAATACAAACAGTCCATTGCCTATGCCTCCTCCCTTTACCCCAAGGGGAGTAGCTAAAAATAAACTGCCCTGGTTTTCCTGGGGCCTGACCCCACTAGTGATTTAAGAGGAAAATTCAAGTCTCTTATCTCTCAATGTGTCTGCTTATAATGGTTCACCCACACTTAAAGGTCTTTAGTAGTGACAGATAATTTAAAATTTTAATGCTGGCCATGATTGACAACAATAACAAAAACACCATCTTAAAAAATACAAAAGTTGGGCTTATCCTGTAAAATATTAATGCTTAGGCTGAGAGCTGTGTACTGCCAGGAGCGAAAGAGCTGTTTCTTGGGCCCAGTCCTGGTTACATAATCTCCCAAGTTTGACTTTGATCAGAAGGGAACAAACACAAACTGTTTGAAGACATTTAGAGGCAGTGATTTATGTGCAATCAACATTCTACTTATCATCAGTTGTAAAACACAGCAAGTCAAATTATCCCATCAAATTATTATTATTATTATTATTTTTGAGTTGGAGTCTCACTCTGCCACCCAGACTGGAGTGTATTGGCCGCTCCCGGTCACCACAGCCTCGACCTGCTGGGCTCCGGCGATCCTTCTGCCTCAGCCTTCCGAGTAGCCGGAATTACAGG
>NW_007185094.1:0-591 GCF_000164805.1 Carlito syrichta
CGTAGTTTTCTTATTATGTAGTCAATTTCCTTGATTGTTATTGGTCTATTTAGGGTCTCAATTTCTTCTTGTTTCAACCTAGGCAGGTTGTGTGATGACAGAAAGTCCTCCATTTCTGAAAAGTTTTCAAGTTTGTTTCCATACAAGTAGTCTCTAATGATCTTTTGTATTTCTTTAGGATCAGATGTGACTTCATCTTTTGTGTTTCTGATTGTGTTTATTTGGGCTTTTTCTCTCTTTTTCTTGGTCAGTCTAGCTAGGGGACCATCGATCTTCTTTATCCTTTTGAAGAACCAGCTTTTTGTTTCATTGATTTTTTGTATTATCTTTTTGTCTTCTATGTCCTGGATTTGGGCTTTTATTTTGATGATCTGCATTCTTCTGCTGAAATTAGGGTTTTTGTGCTCTTGCTTTTCCAGCTTTTTTAGGTGGCTTGTTAGGCTGTTAATTTGTGATCCTTCCATTTTCTTCATGTGCATTTGTAGGGATATAAATTCCCCTCTTACTATAGCTTTCATAGCATCCCAGAGATTTTGGTAAGATGTTTCTTAATTTTCATTTTGTTTCCAGGTATGTTTTAATCTCTGTTTT
>NW_007185095.1:0-794 GCF_000164805.1 Carlito syrichta
CAGGTGGTATCACACTACCAGACTTCAAACTTTACTATAAGACTACAATCATCAAAACAGCTTGTTATTGGTATAGGAACAGGCATATAGATCAATGGAATAGAATTGAGATCCCAGAAGCAAAACCTCAATTTCTCAACCAACTCATCTTTGACAAAGCCTCCACCACCTACCACTGGGGAGAGGAGAACCTATTCAGTAAATGGTGCTGGGAAAACTGGCTGACCACATGCAGAAGATTGAAACAGGACCCCTATCTATCCCCATGCACAAAGGTTAATTCCAAATGGATCAGAGACCTAAATGTAAAACCTCAAACCATAAGAACCTTAGAAAATGAAGGAAAAACCCTCATGGAAATCGGAACTGGCATCCGATTCCTGAACAAAACCCAAAACCCACAGGACATAAGAGAGAAAATAGATAAGTGGGACCTTATTAAACTGACAAGCTTCTGCAAAGCCAAAGAAACCATCAAGAGAGCAGGTAGACAGCCTACAGACTGGGAAAAAGTATTTGCCAACTCCAGGTCCGACAAAGGCTTAACATCCTGGATTTACAAGGAACTCAAACGAGCTGAAAAGAAAAAAACAAACAACCCCATTATAAAATGGGCAAAAGATATGAACAGACACTTCACAAAGGAAGACATCCGAGCAGCCAACAAACACATGAAGAAATGTTCAACCTCACTAATCATCAGGGAGATGCAAATCAAACCACACTGAGATACCACCTAACCCCAGTCAGATGGCAATCATCAACAACTCAAAAAATAACAGCTGCTGGAAAGG
>NW_007185096.1:0-973 GCF_000164805.1 Carlito syrichta
TTCCATGCCCACCCTTCCCACTCACCTGATCTCAAGTGACTTTTTATTGTTTCTCTGGATAAAAAAGTCCTCAAAGGGAAATATTTTGCTGATGTGGAAGAGGCCAAACAAATGAACAAAAGGCAGAAACTCTAAAAGACTTCAAGGTGGACTAGTTCAAAAACTGTTCTGAGCAATGGAAAAAGCATCTCAGTAGGTGTATTGCATCAAACAAAGAGTACTTCAAAGGTGAGACTGAAGTTTTAACATGTAAGATTAAATATGTAATAATTTTTTGTAAGTAAATTTCTATATTTAGAAGGGGGCTCCTCTCTTGTACCTCTGAAGTAGAACATTGTTAGTGTGTCTCTGGCCTTGTCAGCTGAAAGCAAACCACTCCTGGTGGACATTAGGACCAGGTGTGTAGAAAAATCATCCTCCAGATTAGATCAGAAGCTGCACATTAGTGCCAGGGAATGTGTTAATTTACTGCAGCCATGAAGCTTGCCATCTGGCACAGCAGCTACAATCAAAGTCACCTTGGTTAAGCTTATGCCAACCCACTGCCATTCTTCAAGATCTATCTGTCTTCTGCATAGACCAGACAGGAGAGTTGAATGGGGATGTGGTGGGAATCTTGCATGTTTCAAGTCCTTGATGGTAGCATAATGGACCTCACTTCACAGATGAGAGAACCAGTGTGGGCACCCTCCCAGCTGCTGACTGTGTCTGTTCCAACTAGGAAGGTGACCACAGGATGGGCTCAGGGTCTCACTGAATTCACTGTGATATGGACCTGAGCAAAAGTCCACATATTACTTGAACTCCATAAGCCTGCATTCTGATAGGGGCCAGAGTGACTTTTTGAGTTTTCTGGGGGTGATGTCGGTTCAAAGCCAGTATCTAGTAGTCCATCAAAGGTCTGATCATTCTTTTCCTCAATGCATAGTCACCCCGGTAAAAGGTCATGGATTCCTATGGGGAAGGCTGGGAG
>NW_007185097.1:0-850 GCF_000164805.1 Carlito syrichta
CTCTCTTGTACCTCTGAAGTAGAACATTGTTAGTGTGTCTCTGGCCTTGTCAGCTGAAAGCAAACCACTCCTGGTGGACATTAGGACCAGGTGTGTAGAAAAATCATCCTCCAGATTAGATCAGAAGCTGCACATCAGTGCCAGGGAATGTGTTAATTTACTGCAGCCATGAAGCTTGCCATCTGGCACAGCAGCTACAATCAAAGTCACCTTGGTTAAGCTTATGCCAACCCACTGCCATTCTTCAAGATCTATCTGTCTTCTGCATAGACCAGACAGGAGAGTTGAATGGGGATGTGGTGGGAATCTTGCATGTTTCAAGTCCTTGATGGTAGCATAATGGACCTCACTTCACAGATGAGAGAACCAGTGTGGGCACCCTCCCAGCTGCTGACTGTGTCTGTTCCAACTAGGAAGGTGACCACAGGATGGGCTCAGGGTCTCACTGAATTCACTGTGATATGGACCTGAGCAAAAGTCCACATATTACTTGAACTCCATAAGCCTGCATTCTGATAGGGGCCAGAGTGACTTTTTGAGTTTTCTGGGGGTGATGTCGGTTCAAAGCCAGTATCTAGTAGTCCATCAAAGGTCTGATCATTCTTTTCCTCAATGCATAGTCACCCCGGTAAAAGGTCATGGATTCCTATGGGGAAGGCTGGGAGAAAGGTTAATAGAACACATTTTCGGTAGTGTCCTAGAATCCTTCCTCGAGGGGACCTGGCCTCCTCTTTATTGAAGAGATTCTGGGTCTGTAAACTGACTCACATCTGAGATTTATTGAGCTCCATGACTTTGTTCTCATGACGAAGTAGTCTTTTGTTCACTTTACTAGACTTTTCTGCATGTA
>NW_007185098.1:0-646 GCF_000164805.1 Carlito syrichta
CGCTACCTAGCTAACAAGCTCACTTAAATAGTTAGCTGCCTAGCTAACTAGCTGACTTAACATGCTAGCTAACTAGTTGGCTTACTTGTTTTCTAACGGGCTAGCTGGCTGACTTAGTTTTCCATCTTATCTCATTAGCTAACGAACATCCTAGGTGGCTAAAGCAGCTGACTTAACTCGTTAGCTAACTAGCTAGCTAGCTGACTCATCCAGCTGTCTTAACTCGTTAGCTAATTAGCTAGCTAGCCTACTCAACCAGCTGACACAACCCATTTGCTAACTAGCTAGCTATCTGACTCAACCAGCTGACTTAACCAGTTAGTTAACTAGTTAACTACCTGACTCAACATGCTGACTTAATCCATTAGCTAACTAGCTAGCTAGTTGTCTTAACCACCTGACTCAATTAGAATGCTGACTTAACTAGCTGAATTAGGTAGGTGACTTAAATACTTAGGTAGCTGACTTAACTGGCCGACTTAACTACTTAGCTAGTTGACCACTACCTGAATTAAATAGTTAGCTAAGAATTTACCTGTATGACCAGCTGACATAAATAATTAGCTAACTAGTTAGTTAACATACTTAAGTACCTGAGTTAAATTTTTAGCTAACTAGTGAACTAGCTGACTTAGCTATGTGACTT
>NW_007185099.1:0-782 GCF_000164805.1 Carlito syrichta
AAATGGCACACAGATTCCTTCAGACCTTGAATCTCAAGTCTTTCTTGGGTGTCTAGAGAAACTGCCATCTCCTAGAGACACAGGGGAAGAAGACTCAAGGCTACATTGGCATCTACACTCTGCTTTCCCCAAGATAGCTCATCTTTTTTTCTAAGTCCAAAGAACCCTTATTTAGTCTAGCAAAGGATAGCCCAGATCTTTAGCTGATCATTCAAATGTATTGTTTGTGCACATGGGCCCCAGATTTTGAAACTGAAAGTCACAAATTAATTCCTTTGCTATCTGTGTTCTGCAATGACATCTTTAAGACAGTGACTCTGTCAGGACAGGCTATGTTATGCTGTAAAAACAAATATCCCAACACTCTGTGGCTTAACATAGCAAATATCTACCTTTCTCCCTCACGCTACCTGGCCAGTATGGAGGGTGAGCTTTCATCTAGTCTTTCAGAATTCAAGGCAGACACTAGCTGAATATCAACACGTGCTTCCACAGTTATCCATCAGGTGAAGAGAAGATATTGGACTGTGAGTTATCTTTTAAAGTTTCTGCCAGGAATAAAACACATGTCACAGTAGAGGCTGAAGAGAATGGCCTGATATAGCATATACAGAAAAATATCCAGAAGGAAAAATTATCCCGGGATACTGTCTTCGTCTGCTCTGGATGCTGAAAGAAAATATCACAGATTGAGTGGTTTAAACAGAAATTCGTTTTCTCATAGTTCTAGAGGCTGTAAGTCCAAGATGAAAGTGTCTTAGCAGTGCTCTTCTTGGCTTGCG
>NW_007185100.1:0-1006 GCF_000164805.1 Carlito syrichta
TGAAATAGGAATCTGTGTAATGGGAGTCCTCACATACAGGAAACTTCACTGCCTATTGCTAAGTAAGAAGAAGGAATATGCGTTACTTGGGTTCTCAATCACAAAAAAGCTTAAGGTCATCTTGCTATGGGCTAAACACGAATCGGTTGTTTTCGAGCATGAATCTGGAAAATGGAGTCCAAATTTACAGGCAACTACATGACCTTTTGGTACGAAAGAATAAGGAATCTGGGTTACACGAGTCCTCATTCCCAAAAATCTACAGAGCATCTTGGAAAAGTTCTAAAAAGAATCAGAGTTTCGAAGCAAGATGTATCCAATGAGAGTCCTAATATACAGGAAAATACACAGCCCCTTGCCAAGGAAGAAAAAGAATCGGGATTATAGCAGTCCTCAGTTCATAAAATCAACAGGCCATCTGCTGTAGGATAAACAAGAATCAGGGTTTAGAAGTTGGAACTTAGGTAATAACAGTCCTCATATGCAGAATCTACGTGAACTCTAGATAAGGAGAACTAAAAAACCTCTTTTACACGGTTCCTCCATCACAATATCTACATGACATCATGCTAATGACAAAACAAGAATCAGGGTTTTCAAACAGGATTCTGGGGATTGGGAGTCCTCATATACAGGACATTATACAGCCCCTCGGTAAAAAAGAATTAGGATTCTGTGATACACTAGTCCACAATCCGAAAAATTCTCAGGGTGTCTTGCTATGGTATAACAAGAATCAAGACTTCGAGCTCGTCTAATGTTTCGGAGATATTTGGCTTTTAGGTTTAACGTCATCTTGCTATGTGCTAAACACGAATCATGGTGCTTTTGAGCATGAATCTTGAAAATGGAGTCCTTATTTACAGGCAGCTACATGACGTTTTGGTAAGAAATAATAAGGAATCTGGGTTAAACGAGTCCTCAATCCCAAAAATCTACAGAGCATCTCGGAAAGTTCTAACAGAATCAGAGTTTCGAAGCAGGATGTATCTAATGAGAGTCCTAA
>NW_007185100.1:2139-6251 GCF_000164805.1 Carlito syrichta
GGGAGTAGGAATCTGGATAATGGGAGTCCTCATATACAGGAAACTACACTGTCTATGGCTAAAGGAGAATAAGGAATCTGGTTGACATATGGCCTCCATCCCAATAAAACTTTAGGGTTTCTTGCTAAGGGCTAAACACGAATTTGGGTTTTTGAAGCATAAACTAGGGAAATGAAATGCTCATATACAGACAAATGCACTGACTTTTCCTAAGAAAGAATGAGGAACGTGGGTGACATGTTTTCTCAATCTCCAAAATATATATGGCGAGTTTGTAAGATCTAAACAAGAATCAAGCTTTCGACACATGAATCTATGAACAGGAGTACTCATAAACAGGTAACTGCACGGCTGTTGGTAAAAAAAAGGAATCAGCGTTATACGAGTCCTCAGTCCTGAAAATCTACAGGGCATCTTGCTGACGGCTAAAGAAGAATCAGGGATTCGAGGCATGAATACAGGTAATAGCAGTCGTTTTATAAAGGAAACTACACTGCAAGTCCGTTAGGTTCCTCAGAACAACAAAGGTCAGATCCCAGGACAAAGAGAATCTTCTTGCCACACTTGATGTAACTCTGGTCTTAAGGTGAACCCTGTAATCCTTCCCCTTCCATTTCTCTTTATATTTTGAAATGGGACAAGGGTTTCACACTTGCCAAATGTT
This sequence comes from Carlito syrichta, assembly GCF_000164805.1. NCBI lineage: Eukaryota > Metazoa > Chordata > Mammalia > Primates > Tarsiidae > Carlito > Carlito syrichta. Next base: position 2,804 of record NW_007185100.1, read on the forward strand.
TAGTACATACTTTTAATGGCAACCAAGAATCATGAAATCCATGAACATAGAAAACTTCTAGGCATCTGTCTTTTGATATACAGAATTTGGAATCCAAATAAACAGGAAAAATCAGGGCATCTTACTGAAAGTTAAAGGAAATCCATTTCTAGGTGTTCCCATTTTCCGGAATCTACAGGGCATCTTGATAATGTTTAATCAGCAATCTGGGCTTCTGGGTCCCTACATTTTCAGAGCTACTTGCTCCATGGATACTCTAAATCTGTCATTACAGATCCTCAGGATCTTTCTGGTCCTCTTGTTAGTTGTAATCAAGGATTTGGCCTACAATTCTTTTTCTTTCCTGGGACCATCTAAGACCATAATCATATTCCCCAGAATCAAACTGTACATTGGTACAAAATTCCTCGACTCAGTTGACCTCAAATTACAGAAAATTCTTGTGGGTGAGCAGGTAGGAATTGGGATTTTGGGTTTGGAAAATTCCAGATATTGGGGAGGTATTGTGAAGGGGAAACAGGAATCTTGGATTCCAGTTCCGAAAGAATATTATGGACGTTTTCTCTTGATATCCAAAAAACTGGAATTCTCGTTCACCAGGAACTCTCTCGGCATCCTGCAGAGTTAAGCAGGAAGCTGGGTAATGGTGGTCGTCATATACAGGAAACTACACGTCATATTGCTAAGGAAGTATAAGGAATCTTCCTTATATGAGTCCTCAATCCCGAAAACTACAGGCCATCTTCCTAAGACGTAACCACGAATCAGGTTTTTGAAGTAGGAATCGGGGCATGGAGTCCTCACATAAAGGATTTCACTGCCTATTGCTCAGCAAGAATAAGGAATCTGCGTTACTCAGGTCCTAAACCCCAAAAAATTAAAGGTCATCTTGCTATGGGCTAAACACGAATCATGATGTTTTTTAGCATGAATCTGGAAAGTGGAGTCCTTATTTACAGGCAATTACAAGACCTTTTGCTAAGTAAGAATAAGGAATCGGGTTACACGATTCCTCAATCCCCAAAATCTACAGAGTATATTGGGAAGTTCTAAAAAGAATCATAGTTTCAAAGCAGGATCTATCTAATGAGAGTCCGAATATACAGGAAAATACACAGCCCCTTGCCAAGGGTGAAAAATAATCGGGTTATAGCAGTCCTCAGTCCCTACAATCAACAGGCCATCTGCTGTGGGCTAAACAAGAATCAGGGTTTAGAAGCTGGAACATAGGTAATAGCAGTCCTCATTTGCAGAATGTACATGATCTCTAGCTAAGGATAACTAAGAAACCTTTGTTACACGGTTCCTCCATCACAATACCTACATGACATCTTGGGGATGGCAAAACAAGAATCAGGGATTCCAAACAGGATTCTGGGGAAAGGGAGTCCTCATATACAGGACATTACATGGCCCCTCGGTAAAGAAGAATAAGGAGTCTGTGATACACTATTCCACAATCCGAAAAATTCTCAGGTTGTCTTGCTGCGGTATAAAAAAGAATCAACGCTTCGAGCTCGTCTCATGTTTCCGAGATATTTGGCTTATGGGTATTATGAATCAGTCATTTCAGGACTCCAGCAACATTCTCGTCCTCTTGGGAGTTGTAATCGGATATCGGGTAATACAAATCTCTTAATTTCCTCGGGACAATTAAGGCCAGATTCCCGGAAAAAGGTATCATATTGCCGTATTTATATGTAACTTTGGTCTTAAGATGAACTTGGTAATCCTTAAATTGCCATTTGTACATTATTTATAGTGGGACCGAGGGTTTTGCTGTTGCCAAATATTTAGTACGAATTATTAAAATGTAACCAAGATCCATGGATTCCACGTCCATAGGAAACATCTGGGCATCTGCATTAATGTACACAGAGTTTTGGAATCCACATGGACAGGGAATTTCAGGGCTTCTTGCTGAGAATGGAAAGGGAATCCGCTTCTTGGAGTTCTCTATCGCCTAAATCTACAAACTCTTTTGATAAGGTTTAATCAGCAATCTGGGCTTCTATTTCGCCACATTTTTAGTGTGTCTTTTGAAAAGGGACGAGGAATCTCGGGTTCCAATTCTTCAAGAAATTTATGGGAGTCTTTCTCTTCGTATCCAAGCCACTGGAATTCTAGGTCACCAGGAAATATCTTGGCGTCTTGGTGAGAATGAAGCAGAAATTTCAGTAATGGAAGTCCTCATATACAATAAAATACACGACCTATTGGTACGGAAGAATAAGGAATCTTGGTTACAGGAGGCCTCCATCCGAAAAACCAACAGACCGTCTTGCTAGGAGATAACCACCATTCAGGTTTTGGGAGTGGGAATCTTTATAATGAGAGTCCTCAAATACAGGAAACTGCACTGTCTATTGCTAAAGGAGAATAAGGAATCTGGTTTACACGTGTCTTCCATCCCAATAAAACTTCAGGGTTTCTTGCTAAGGGCTAAACACGAATTTGGGTTTTTGAAGCATAAACTAGGGAAATGAAATCCTCATATACAGGCAAATGCACTGGCTTTTCCTAAGAAAGAATCAGGAATGTGAGTGACATGTTTTCTCAACTTCCAAAAATTATACGGCGTCTTCTTAAGATCTAAACAAGAATCAAGCTTTTGACACATGTATCTGTGAACAGGAGTACTCATACACAGGTAACTGACGGCTGTTAAAAATAAGTAATCTGGGGTATATGAGTAACTCAGTCCTGAAAATCTACAGGGCATCTTGGTGACGGCTAAAGAAGAATCAGGTATTCAAGGCATGAATGTGGGTAATAGCAATCCTCAAATACAGGAAATTACATGGCCTCTTCCAAATAAAAGAAAAGAAGTCTGTTTTCCATGGTTCCTCTATTAAAAAATCTACATGACTTCTTTGTAAGGGTTAAACAAGAATCAGGGTTTCGAAACAGGAATCAAGGGAAAGAGAGTCCTCACATGAAAGACACTCATGACCTGCAACTATGTATGAATAAAGAATCATTGTTGTACGCGCCCTCAATCCAAAAAATCCCCAGGTTGTCTGCTGTGGGAAAAACAAGACACAGATCTTAGAGCTCCCCAGATGTATCAGAGCAATTTAGCATTCGGATATTATGAATCAGTCATTTCAGGACTCCAGCAACATTCTGGTCCTCTTAAAAGTTGTGAATGGTATTGGGCACTCCAAGTCCGTTAGGTTCCTCAGAAAAAATAACGCAGATTGCAGGACAAAAAGAATCTTCTTGCCATATTTGAATGCAACTCTGGTCTTAAGGTGAACCCTTTATTCCTCCCCTTTCCATGTCTCTTTTTATTTTGAAAAGGGACAAGTGTTTTGCACATGCCAAATGTTTACTACATATTTTTAATGGTAACCAGGAATCATGGAATCCACAAACCTAGGAAACTTCCGGGCATCTGTCTTTTGATATACTGAATTTGGAATCCAAATCAGCAGGAAATATCACG
>NW_007185101.1:0-417 GCF_000164805.1 Carlito syrichta
CTCAGCCTCCCAAAGGCGCGGGATTACAGGCTGAGCCACCGAGCCCGGCTGTATTATTTTTATTACTGTATTTTTTTTCAATATTTTCAATCCGTGCTTGATTGAATGTGCAGAGGTGAAATCGGCAGATACAGGTAGCTGGCTCTGTTTGTGTTTATAGAGCAAGAAACAGAGGCTTGCTGAATTTATTTTATTTTTATTTACTTATTTTTTGGAGTTGGAGTCTTACTGTCACCCAGGCTGACGTGCAGTGGCACAATCACAACTCACTACATCCTCTACCTCCTGGGCTAAGGTGATCCTTCTGCCTCAGCCTCACTAGTAGATGGGACTATAGGTGTGTGCCACCTATACTCAGCTGTGTGTGTGTGTGTGTGTGTGTGTGTGTGTGTGTGTGTGTGTGTGTGTGTATGTGTG
>NW_007185102.1:0-726 GCF_000164805.1 Carlito syrichta
ACCCGCCTCGTCCAGCATCAGCTTCTGGCAGCCAGACTTGGACCAGACCTAGCATGTGGCCAACACATGCAGAATGATGCACATCTTCTCACTGCAGTACACCTCGGAGTGGGCGTCCAGCATTGCCTCACTGTAACAGTACTCCATGCAGTCGACTTGCATCATCACCAGATCCTCCTACTCGGGCCACATGGCTCACCGGGGGCTCCAAGGGTCTGCTAGCACCACGCAGCACTCCAGGACCTGCTGCCCCAGCTGGATGCCAGCATCAGGGCCAATGTGCAGCCAGCCACCAGCAGCACCTTCTGCACCAGCAGGCACATGCTGGACCAGGGGCGGGGCAGGCCTGGCCTAGAAGCCAGCATCTGTGACTTCAGCTGCAGGTCAGTGGGCAGCCTGCCCACCCAGATCACATCTCCTCTGGGCACTACCAACTCTGGACTCCAGCCCTCGAGCCTGCTCGCCAAGGCTTTCTGCTGGCAGAACCTGCTCTGAGGCATGGCCAGACAGCCTCATGCACCCAACAACTCCCGGCTCACCAACCACCCTGGCCGAGGCTCATTTTGATAATTTTAAATAACACCTCAGCAAAGAAAAATTACATGCAATAAAATTAGTACAAATTTAGAACTAAATTAAGACAAATCTAATAAAACATCAAAGCTCATCATAGCAGCTTAGGAGATTCTTAAAGGAAAATCTATAGATCAAAAAGCTCATATAGAA
>NW_007185103.1:0-772 GCF_000164805.1 Carlito syrichta
CATGCTTAGCAGTTTAGTGCCTTTCTAGAGGGGTAGGAGGCCAGGCATTGAGGAATATTTGGTTCTCTTTCATTAGAATCACAGTAGGCAAAGTTTGAATTTATATGTTTTGTAAGTCTTTTTAAAATACTTTCTGGGAAGATGTGTGAATTGGAGGAAGGGTGTAAATAACGAAGTATTTACAATCCTTTTCTAACTTAGGTCAGATATAACTGCCAGAAACTTGTTTGCCTTGTTAATTTGTTCAGTTATTCAACTTTCAGAGTTCAAAGATACATTTACTAATAGGGTTCAATAAGCAATTTTTAAAAAAAATCACGTTTCCCTAATAATTGATGATAGCATGGAACAGCTATTCCTTCTGTGTTTTGCTAGGAATGCCTCTTTCTAGTTGATTCTTAGAAACTTATATGAGTGCAGGGTGTGAGCTGCCCATGAGGTCTAAAGCTGATTTTAAATTCCGATTTGAATCTGATTCTGACCTGAAATTAGATGTTTAATCTATGGTAGGTTATAAGGGTAAAGAAAAAAATAATTGAAGTGCTTCACCCAGAAATTAAACTTGCTTCCTTTATTTCCTTACCTATGACACACTCTAGATGATTAAGTAATCTGAAAAAAATGTGATTGCTTTTTGATAGATTAAAAAATAGTTTAAATCAACATTATTTATGAGTTTTATCCTAGCCCCAATTTAAACTGTAATATGAAATTGAATTCTCTCCTCACAGTAAATATTTAATAGGTCTTTGCCACAATTTTCTATACACAA
>NW_007185104.1:0-913 GCF_000164805.1 Carlito syrichta
GTGACTGCTCATAAAATTATTCTTTTTCCCTTATTCATTGAATATGTAGCACAGAAGAACTTGAGAACATGTATGAATCTAGTTTACACAATATACACTTTTACCATTTACAAAAGTCTAATTTTTATATGGAAGATATAAAAAAATGTATTGCCTTACTTTAGCAGAAGAAATAATTTAATCCATATTTACTGAAAAGTTAACTGAAAATGGGTTGGACATTAGTAGACTAATCTGCACTTAAAAGGTAATTATATTCAAATTGTTAAAGCCGGGCTCAGTGGCTCAGCCTGTAATTCCACGCCTTTGGGAGGCTGAGGTGAGTGGATTGCCTGAGCCCGCGGGTTCGAGACCCGCCTGGGCAGCAAGACCTCATCTCTACAATAAATCAAAAAATCAGCTGGGCATAGTAGTGCATGCCTGTAATTCCAGTTACTTGAAAGGCTGAGGCGGAAGGATCACCAGAGCCCAGCAAGTCGAGGCTGCGGTGGCCGGGAGCGGCCACTGCACTCCAGTCTGGGCAACAGAGTGAGACTCCAACTCAAAAAAAAAAAAAAAAAAAATCTCCTCAAATTGTTAAAAATATGAGACAAGCACAACACACCCAAATTGTTATGCCAGTAGATAACACAATTATGAAATACTTTAGATAAAATGTAACATTGAGTTTTTGAAATTGAGAAAACATAGCAGTGTTTGAAGTATTAAACTTCAACTTCCATCAATGATGCTTTGGATTATTTACTGCAGAAGACAGTTGAAAGAATCAGGGTTAATCCCTCACTGAGGCTTGTCAACTCTGGGTCATTCCTTTTAATTTAGCTGTTAGTAGATAATTATTTTGTTATACTTATATCAACATTATAAATCTTAGATCTATATGAAATATTCTAGATATGAATATAGTCCAAAA
>NW_007185105.1:0-757 GCF_000164805.1 Carlito syrichta
ACTCAAATGTGCTGAAAGAAAAAAAACAAACAACCCCATTATAAAATGGGCAAAAGATATGAACAGACACTTCACAAAGGAAGACATCCGAGCAGCCAACAAACACATGAAGAAATGTTCAACCTCACTAATCATCAGGGAGATGCAAATCAAAACCACACTGAGATACCACCTAACCCCAGTCAGAATGGCAATCATCAACAACTCAAAAAATAACAGCTGCTGGAGAGGGTGTGGTGAAAAGGGAACACTTCTACACTGTTGGTGGGAGTGTAAACTAGTGCAACCTCTGTGGAAAGCAGTGTGGTGATTCTTAAAAGCTCTAAATACTAACCTCCCATATGACCCCGCAATCCCCCTACTGGGAATATATCCTGAAGAACACAAATCACTCTATAGAAAAGATACCTGCACACGCATGTTTATCGCAGCATTGTTCACAATAGCAAGAACCTGGAAACAGCCATGCTGCCCGTCAAAAGAGGACTGGATTAAAAAAATGTGGTACATATACACGATGGAATACTACGCAGCCATAAAAAAGAACAAAATCATGAATTTCGCAGCAACCTGGATGGAACTAGAGTCTATAATACTGAGTGACCTCTCACAGAAACAAAGATCCGAGTATCACATGTTCTCACTCATATAATGGACCTTAACATCCAATGCAATACTATACAAAAATGACTGACGGTACTGGGAAACTATGGTGGGGGGAGGGAGATGGGATTAACAGTAGCAAATATCTGTCTGG
>NW_007185106.1:0-1374 GCF_000164805.1 Carlito syrichta
AAATCTGTGTATGAGATGGTCATTGATTGTACAGAGAGAAGAGGCCTCTCAGCAACATGTCCTCACAGAAAAGAAATGGTATGTAGCAATCGATGCTAGAAAGTAGACCTTTTACAAATTAATATCTCCTTGACCTGTTTTACCCTTTTATTGGGGGGTGGAGAGAAAAAAAGACTGTCATGTGAAGAACTGTGATTTTTTCTCCAAACAATAAAACTCCTTTATTACCTTAATGTTCCCATGTTAACATGTTTGCTGCTAAATTACAGTGTAGAATTTATAATGATTTATAGTGGACTGTACTCTTCCCTCTTTAAATCCCAGGGTGCCCTGTAAAGACGCAGATGTTTCTTTCCAAAAACTTTTTTTACAAAGAAAATTAGATGTACATGTATAATTCAGTGTGCTTTGTCTTTCTCCAGACTAATATCAGTTACACTGCTGATGTTTGTAAATTAAACAGATATTTACTTCATTAACAGCTTGGTGGTTTTCTTAAAAATTGCACAATAGTGAGGCCCCTCTTTCAGACCTTGTTAACTGAAATGATTTAGAAAGAGCAAGGAAGAAATCCTATACTTTTTGTTGCCAAAATTGTTTTGAGACTCACACATTGTCATATCTGGGGACTTTGGACTGGCCCCATAAAAGAGTTGGATGTAAGAACTCACTCTTTGCTAGGAAAAAGATACATCTTCACTTAATTTCTTCAAAAAAATTGTAAGGTAAAGTTTAAGGTGAAGTGGTTTTTTGTTCTTTTCCCCTCAAATAGAACAAGATGGAAAACAATAAAAGATGGAGTGTCTTTTGTCACTCTCAAGCCAGAGTTGGCGACCTCAAAGCATACCATCCTGAACAGAGAAACAACACTGGCCAGGGAGAATATTAATACTCATTCAACATGATAAGATGTCTTTGTTTCTTTGTGAGAGAACCAAATGTACACACGTACATAGACACAAACACACACACACACACACACACACACACACGATCTTTCACAGACATGGACATTCAAACATTTATTCTTTCTTATTTAACATGTCTTTGTTTAATTTTTTTAAATATTGTGCAGCCATTGTAAACATTTCTTTATTCCCATTGATTGCTTCTTTTTTGCATGGGGTTTAGATCATTCATTAAACAAAGAAGCATCTTACAATCCCATGATTTAGATTTGTGTTTATAGGCGCATGTTATCTATTTAGCCACTGTGCTTTGAATGCTTACTATATTTGTCAGGTACTAAGCTAAGGACTTTGTATGAAATATCTCATTCATCTTCATAAAACTGTGGAGTTATTGGGCTTTCTGTCTTATACAAGCATTTAGGGCTCACAAACAAAGTAGCAGATAACACTTCAGCCATTTAAG
>NW_007185107.1:0-582 GCF_000164805.1 Carlito syrichta
CCCTGTGTGGGACCAAGGGACCCCAGACCTCAGACCAGTGCTTGCTGGGGGTGGGCTTAATCGCCAGGAGGTGGTGTTATCCCTTGCTCCAGATGGTATTTATCTGAGCTGCTTGCCCACCCCTCAGGCACTGACAGTGTGATGTGGAATTCCTGCCTTGGTGGCAGCGGTGGCAACAGCAATGGTGGCTGGGCCACTGGCACAGGTGGTGCAATGTGTAATGGCCACCTCTGTGTGGTGGTTGCCTCAGAGGAAGTGGCTGCTCCTCCATTTTATTTCATTGCATTCCTTTCCAATCCTATTCAATCCATTCCATTCCATTAAATTCCATTCCATTCCAATCTATTCCATTCCATTCAATTCCATTGCATTCCTGTCTATTCCATTCCATCCCTCACCATTCCATTCCACTCAATTCCATTCCACTTCATTCCATACCACTCCATTCCATTCCTCTCCATCCATTCCATTCCATTCCATTCCGTTCATCTCCATTCTATTCCATTCTGTTCCTTTCCATTGCATTCTATTCCATTACATTTCAAGCCATTCCTATCCATTCCATTCCATTTTATTTAATTC
>NW_007185108.1:0-2628 GCF_000164805.1 Carlito syrichta
GTATCTTTTTTAATTTAAAGTTTTTATTTTTATATTCAAGAGGTAAATGTACAGGTTTGTTAAATAGGCATATTGTGTGATAGTGAGGTTTGGACTTTTACTGAGCCTGTCACCTACGTGGTAGACATAGTAGTACCCTTTGGATAGTTTTTCAACTTTCCTCCTTCCTCTCTTTAGGAGTGTTCTAGTGTCTGTTGCTCCTGTCCTCGTGCCCAAATGTATTCAGTGTTTAGCTCCCACTTACTGGGAGAACGTGTGGTATTCAGTTTTTTGCTCAGGATGACAGTCTCTCACTGCATCCATGTTGCTGTAAGGGGCATGATTTTGTTATTTTCTATGATTGCATAGTATTCAATAATGTATATGTATCACATTTTCTTTTTCCAATCCACCATTGATGTTGATGGGCACCTAGGTTGGTTCCATGTTTTTGCTATTGTGGTTCGTGCTGCAATAAACATGCATATGCAGGTGTCGTGTGTGTGTGTGTGTGTGTGTGTGTGTGTGTGTGTGTGTGTGTGTGTGTTAAGAACACCTAACATGAAATCTACCCTCTTAACAAAATGTTTACGTTCACGATACAGTATTGTTCATTATAGGTACTGTGTTGTACATCAGATTTCTAGAATGTATTTATCTTGCATAATTATCCTTTTGTCACACACTCAATAGGTTTTATGTGTGTCTGTCCTCTGGGATGGGTTAAGACTTAGTCTTCTCTAAAAGAGTTTGTCTCTAGAATATGATGTGTGTCACGTGGTGAAAAGTGAAATAGCAATTAAACAAGCCAGCACTTCCATTGTGAAAAATACACATAACTGTATCTCTAATACCTTATTCTAAAACAGAGTCTGGCTTGTTTCCTGGTTTTACATTGCACAGAGGTTCTTTGTTTTTATTGGTATCAAACTCCAGGAAAATGAAGATGTGGGAAACCCATCCCAAACAAAAATTATCCTCTAGTTAGAATTCTCACCTCATAACTCTCTTATCCAAGCCTATTACTTTTTCAAAAGTATGCTTTTAGTACATCATCTTCCTGCTTTAATACTTCTATTGGCCACAAGCCAGTTTCCAAATTCCTTAACCTGATGTTTAACCACCTCACCCACCGGCTCTTTCTTAGTATTCTCTCCCTCTTTCTCCATTTTGTAAATAAACAACACTAGCCCCCATAATAGAAACATACCTTTCCAGTTCCTGACCCCATGCCAATATCTACCACTTCCTTTTGCTAGAATGCTCTCCTTTTTCTTCTTATTTAAGCCCTTCCCTTTCTCTAGTGCAGTTGGAGAAACTGTTATCTTTTTCAGCAGGAATCAGCGCTCTATGCCCTGAAATTTCACATGACTTTGGTGGTTCCTTCCATCTCACACTTACCACTGATTTCTTTAACTAATATTATTCATGAGTATGTCTTACGTTATTTGTTCTGCTACATCTGCTGCCCCTGGTAGCCAATGGCTGTCTTACAAACTTTTGTGTTCTTATACTTTACATATCAGAAACCTTCCAAAACATTTTGGTGGACAAACTTATTGAAGAAATGAATTAAACATTCAAAGAAGCAGTTGGCAAAATACACTTATTATTCTTCCTTTTTGAAACAAATCTTCACCATTCGCCATTTCTAGAAACTGTGTGCAGGCTTATATTTAAATATCATAGCAAGCCATCATTCATTCTTGAGTGTAGTCCTAAATGAATAATGTTTTATTCTTCTTAATAAACATAATTTGTTAGAGGCCTGATGAGGTAAGGTTTTCCTATTTTCTTTAAGTAATTTTATAAATTTGGGGGAAAAAATCCTTTTTAGATGATACATCTCATGGGTGATTTAGGCAAGCTGACTATGGACTTCCAGATAAAGGCATCTGCTAGATGGCTCAGCTCCAAAGGGCCGGATTCCACCTATGAGGGAGGAGAATTTTCCTACCAAGGATTACCATTTACATTCAAATTTAGAAGCATTTCTTTTTCTTTCTTTCTTTCTTTTTTTTTTTGAGTTGGAGTCTCACTCTGTCACCCAGGCTGGAATGCAGTGGCACACTCACAGCCACCGCAGCCTCAACCTGTTGGGCTTAGGCGATCCTTCCACCTTCAGCTTTTCAAGTAGCTGAAACTACAGACATGTGCTACCATGCCCAGTATATTTTTTGATTTATTGTAGAGACAAGGTCTCACCAAGTTGCCCAGGCTGGTCTCGAACCCCTGGGCTCAGGCAATCCTCTCGTCTCAGCCTCTCAAAGTGCTAGGATTACAGGCTGAGCCACCCCACCCAGTCTAGAAGCAATTTTAGTCACTGAATGTTGCTCTGCTTCAGATTTGTTGAAGTTTGCCTCCTGAAATACTTTCATTGTCTTCATAAATGTAAAAAGAGACAAGACCGAGTAAAAGTTTACAAAGATAAGAATCGTTTAAGCCTACTTATTCTTCTTGTTTAAGAGATGAGGAAGATTCTGTTTATTTTTTAAAAGTGTTAGAAGAGAAAGTGCTACTTCAAGTTAAGGGAAGTCACAATAATTTTTCTTTAAGTATTTGAAATAGTTTAAAATCTTCATTCAACCACATCTCAAACAACATCTTGTCTCTACACAAGTGAAGAGAAATATGGTGACATTTAGACTT
>NW_007185109.1:0-1007 GCF_000164805.1 Carlito syrichta
TTTTGTTTGTTTTTGTATATATTTTCTAGTAGGAAAGCCAGAGCCTTAAATTAAAGTTTTGATATAATTTAAAAGAAAAAAACTTTGCTGTGTTTTGACAGTAAATTTAAAATAGAATGGATCCTTCTATTCTATTTACTACTAAAATTTATAAAATTTATAAAATTATTAATTTATAAAATTAATAAAATAAATTAATCAGATAAGTTCTCTACGACTATGATTTTATCAATAGCTATTATTTAATGGATAGTACAACAGCAAAAAGCAGCTAAAGTATGATGGAATAGAACAGAGATTTTAAATTTAAATTGCTCTCTACATTTCTCATTATTTGGGAGTCGTAAGTTTCGTTTGTTTAATGGAAATGCAAGGGCAAATAAAAAATACAATAAATAATTACTTTTAATGGTAAAAATTCCCTCTCAATTCATAGAGTTTTAAAACTAGAAAGGAACAACTGATTTATTGCACTATGCAATGAATTATAGCTCAGAAAATTATTTTGAGCAAAATACTCAAAATTACACATGTTCTAATTGCTTTAGGAAGATTAAAGCAAGAGTTTTCCTTACACTCAGTCCCAGGGTCTTTTTGATATTTACCAAAAAGTCTCTTGCACTTCAAAATAAAATAATTTATATAGGATGATAATACATACCCATTGTTATTTATAACATTTTAACAATCAGTGATTCTATACAAATTGCTCAGACCAATTAAATTTTTACTCACGATAAGACTATATAAACAAGCTACTATTTTTTAGCATGTGATAGAATCAAGCTTATGTTTTACTATTTATGATGGAGAATTATATTAATTTCTACAATACTTTCCTATCTAAGTTTCAAAGAAATAAATTTAGACTATGAGTCTAGCTCCATGGACAAACAGTAAAATCTATAAATGAGTATACTTATATATATTGTTGTAATTTATAGTTGTTTAGCTTGAGGGAAATTGATTTCTATTCATCATTAATCCACCATTAATACATAATTCAT
>NW_007185110.1:0-755 GCF_000164805.1 Carlito syrichta
GCAGCCAAAAAAAAGAACAAAATCATGAATTTCGCAGCAACCTGGATGGAACTAGAGTCTATAATACTGAGTGACCTCACACAGAAACAAAGATCAGAATATCACATGTTCTCACTCATATAATGGACCTTGAACATCCAATGCAATACTATGAGAAAATGACGGATGGTACTGGGAAACTATGGGGGGGAGGGGGATGGGATTAACAGTAGCAAATATCTGTCGGGGGATGGGAAAACACTTCTTATCTACAGGGTGCCTGAATGAAACGTCATTGTACACCTACCCTTAACTGTACCCCACAAAACCATAATAAAAAATACTGATTAACGAAAAAAAAAAAAACAGTTAATATTATCACTTAATATTAAAGGATAAAAACATTTTAAACATAGCAAACCTACATGACTGAACAACAAATATCTAAAAATAATTCAATTTCCATTTAATACCAGGTAGGCTAAATTTGGCATACTCCCACAATGGCAACCTGTAAAAAGAGTAGTAAAATTTCTGTGCATTAAAATTTATGAACTTGCAAATTTTTGTGATTAAAAACAAAAACCATACATACTATGCTACCTTTTTATAATAAATGAAACATTATGTCTGTATATTTGTATGTATTGTTTCCTGTGGATGTGCTGAAATTATTCTAAACACTAACTAATAATAAATACTAAATATCATTCAATAGCTTTATTTTTTGGTGAAATAGGCATTGTAACTTTGAGACCTTGTATACTATAGAATAA
>NW_007185111.1:0-733 GCF_000164805.1 Carlito syrichta
TCCCAGCACCACTCTTGCCGCTTACAGCCTGCCCTTTGGAACTTTGGAGCTCTGGAACTCCGGGTCCACCCTGGCTGAGGCACTCAGCGTGAGACCCCAAGCTGGAGGACCCAGACAAGCGGAGAAAAACAGATCTGCTTAAACTGCCTCGCCATTCTCCAGGCAGAGACTTCCATTGCCCCGCCCACCTAGCAACAAACTTTACCTCATTTCCTAAGGCCAGGTATTGCAGCGTGTGGGGAAGTTTTGGGTCCCTGCTCCCTCCGGCTCTCTCCCCGGCTGCATTGTCTCCAGCCCGGCACCCGGCACCGCCGGTCACACAGGGAGGCTCTGGGCGCCTGCCCCTCAGAGACACCGGTCTCGTTCCTGGCTGAAGTACCCTGTGGGGGGCCCAGAGCCACTCTTGCCGCCCACTGCCTGCCCTATGGAGCTTTGGAGCTCTGGAACTCCGGGCCCACCCAGGCTGAGGCACTCAGTGTGAGACCCCAAGCCGGGGGACCCAGACAAGTGGAAAAACAGATCTGGGTAAACTACCTTGCTATTCTCCAGGCAGAGACTTCCATTGCCCCGCCCACCTATCAACAAACTTTACCTCAGTTCCTAAGGCAACAGCACGAAACAGGAGACAAAGCCCCACCCCTATGCCACAACGAAAAACAAAAGGGAGAGGCTGGAATCGGAGATCACAGAGTGACTCTAGTCTGATCGCTTATTTGACTTATGATTTTATCAT
>NW_007185112.1:0-785 GCF_000164805.1 Carlito syrichta
AAACAGATCTAGGTAAACTACCTTGCTATTCTCCAGGCAGAGACTTCCATTGCCCCGCCCACCTATCAACAAATTTTACCTCAGTTCCTAAGGCAACAGCGCGAAACAGGAGACAAAGCCCCACCCCTATGCCGCAACGAAAAACAAAAGGGAGAGGCTGGAATCGGAGATCACAGAAGTGACTCTAGTCTGATCGCTTATTTTGACTTACGATTTTATCATTGAAACTGTTGGTCTAGATTAAGTTTGGTGTTTACCTTCTGACTTATACTGTTTCTTGATTTTTTTGGCCTGTCTCTGTGTAGCTATCAGTATTCTTTAGGGAATCTTTCTTACCTGTCTTTTTTCACTTCTCCCCAGCCCTGTGTCTCTCTCTCACCTGATAGTTGGTATGTATATCTGTTTTCCCTCTCGCACTTCTCTCTTTCACTTATTTTGACTTATGATTTTATCATTGTAACTGTTGGTTTAGATCACGTCTGTTGTTTACCTTCTGATCTACACTGTTTCTCGATTTTATTGACCTGTCTCTGTGTAGCTATCAGTACTCCTTAGGGAATCTTTCTTACATGTCTTTCTTCACTTCTTTCCGGCCCTGTGACTCTTTCTCACCTGATAGCTGGTATGTATATCTGTTATCCCTCTCGCACTTCTCTCTTTTGCTTATTTTGACTTATGATTTTATCATTGTAACTGTTGGTTTAGATCACGTTTGTTGTTTACCTTCTGACTTACACTGTTTCTCGATTTTATTGCCCTGTCTCTGTGTAGCTATCAGTAATCTT
>NW_007185113.1:0-1026 GCF_000164805.1 Carlito syrichta
AAGTTTGTTTTCAAGATTAAAGAAAACTCACACAGAGCTTGGTACTGAGTCAATAGTTAGTTAATGGTCATGATTTGGGGGAATCATCCATTATGTGAGAAAACTTGCCTTTTATGTTTCAGAATTCTTAGTAGATAAAGACAGTGCTGAAATCTACCTCCTACTAAATAGCAAGCACGAACTGGGAAACTAACAGCTTAATTCTGTCCTTGTCTTAATAACTACTCTAGAGATTAAAACGATATTTTTCTTCTGCAAAATTCTGGTCAATCTAAGGTTTGTCATCAAATGCAAAAAATGCTTATTAACACTGAAAACTAAATAAATGAACCAGTAAAAGGTAACCAATACCAAATACTCCCTAATTATGTACAGAAAGAAGACCAAGCAATTTGCAAAGAGGTGATTTGTGGGAAATGATAAATGAGTTACCAGTCTTGGTAACTGGATATTAAGGCACTGTTTGATAAAGTGATTGCTTACTAAACTCCTCCCCAAATATCTTGGGAAATGAAAGGGAAATTGCCTTGTAGGGAGAGATCTACACCTGGACACTCAAAAGGGTTACACTGGTAGAAAAGAGAAAGAACATTATGGCAAACTGTGCCTGGGAGGGGAGCATTAGAAACTATTAGAATGACAAGAAGACAGTTCGATTGAGTTGCCATAATGAGGAGTGTTGCCCACAGACACTAATTCAGGTTGTAATACAACCCATCTAAGTGATGTCTCCCAACTTGTACTGAGTTTGCCCCTCACCTCCATCTCTTCTCAACCATCTATCTAAAAAAAAAAAAGGGAGGAGGAGGAAAAAGTAGACAGAAGAAATCTTCCGTTTCTATCGTCATGATTACAGAGAAAAAGAATAAATGTGCAGATATCCTCGGTGTGGATTTAGGGCAAATTTTCTGTGAATGCTGTTTCTAAATACTGATAACTATGTCACTCATTGGTGATTTAAGAGGGGTACCTGATTCTAAACCAGGGGAAGTGAGGACCAGTGGAGGCCCAAACTTCACCTGCAAG
>NW_007185114.1:0-1534 GCF_000164805.1 Carlito syrichta
GGATGGGGAAACACCTCTTATCAACAAGGTGCCTGAATGAAACGTAATTGTACACCTAACACTTAACTGTACCCCACAAAATCATAATAAAAAATATTGATTAAAAAAAAAAGAAAGTGAATGCTTATGGAATAAGAAAAGAAATTAGCATGTTTTACAATGGTAAAGAACCGGCAAGTTAAAAAACACATGACCACGTGGGTACCTTGCTCAAGACCTCTCTCCAAGGGCTGTTTAAAGAGGCCCTGGGGCTCATGCTTGGTTAGCGGTGTGGTAAATTGCCTGATGAAATTGCAGAAGGAGACCAGATTCCTCTCTGGTTAGATTTTCTGTCTTATCCTCTCATTAGCTTCCACACAGCAGATTTGTAGACAGGGTTTATTTCTCATGAGCTTCCTCCCGGCCCTTAATTTATGTTTCCAGTCGAGCCAAATAATCTTTTCACACAAACATGGTGCCTTCTGGAAGAATCCTTGCAAATAATCTGCCCCGTGTCATAATTAGTCATGATCAGCTACTCTTTCCAGCAGTATTTTATGCAGATCCCTGGAACTGGGTACTCTTGGCCCTGTCAGTTGAAGGTGATAGAGTGAAGAGTCAGGGTTGGTGATCCCTTTGCAAAGAAAAGCGCCTCTGTGGTTGCACAGAAAATCTGAGAGTTTTGGTGAAGTTTGTCAGTTTCAGGATTCACTGGATCTCAAATGGGGTTAGCAGTGCTGAGGCCACTTACATGACCCTTTTTTCATTTGCACAGGCAAAGCTTCCCTTTTACTCAAGACAAAACTCATAAAACTGTGCCAGAGAAATATGATTTTTTTTTCACACTTCACAAAGCTGTCAAAAAGCTGAGGCTCGCCAGTTTTGCTTTTAACGTGCAAAACCTTTCACGCTGCTCCAGGCAAAACTCAGAATCTGGTGGCCAACCAGTTGAATTTCCTTCCAAAGGAAACAGTACAAGCATTGTTGGGGAAGGAGATGGCATTTACTTCAGATAGAGCTGACAGGGGTGGTGTTCATATTCAAAGGAACAGAAGCACTGGCGTATGCAGGGACAGCAGTTATTTCAGAAGTAGGTTTAACGGCACACAGGAATGTCGCGTGGGTGTTTACACGATAATTTCATGTCTTGAATACAGGCCATGTTTTTCATCTCCATTTTATAAAAGAGACATCTGAAGAGCAATCTGCTGTCAGACCTCAGGGACACAGATGGATCAGTTTTATCAAATTATCATTGAGCCTCTTACACATGACTCTCAGGCCTCTTAACAGTTTGTTTTGGGACTTAGCATGTTTCACGCTTTCTTTTTTTTTTTAAGTACTTTTCCACGACCACTCTAAAGATATTTGATGAGCAAAAATCCATTATGCAAGGGGGATCCAAAAAACTCAGAATTTATCAAAAATTGGGTATTTATTCTTTTTTAAAAAAATGTTTCCTGTTTTATCTGTTGCCTCTGGTCCCTATAAAACTACACCTTAAGATAAGGTGTTCTGGGATGATTGCCTCGGAAGGGAAATGATGTAGCTAGAT
>NW_007185115.1:0-783 GCF_000164805.1 Carlito syrichta
TTTTGATGGGCAGCATGTTTGTTTTCAGGTTCTGGCTATGTGAACAATGCTGCAATAAACATACATGTGCAGGTATCTTTTTTATAGAGTGATTTGTGTTCTTCAGGGTATATTCTTAGTAGGGGGATTGCAGGGTCATATGGAAGGTCAATTTTTAGAGCTTTTAGGAATTGCCACACTGCTTTCCACAGAGGTTGCACTAGTTTACACTCCCACCAACAGTGTAGAAGTGTTCCCTTTTCACCACACCCTCTCCAGCAGCTGTTATTTTTTGAGTTGTTGATAATTGCCATTCTGACTGGAGTTAGGTGGTATCTCAGTGTGGTTTTGATTTGCATCTCCCTGATGATTAGTGAGGTTGAACATTTCTTCATGTGTTTGTTGGCTGCTCGAATGTCTTCTTTTGTGAAGTGTCTGTTCATATCTTTTTGCCCATTTTATGATGGGGTTGTTTGTTTTCTTCTTTTCAGTACGTTTCAGTTCCTTGCAGATCCAGGATGTTAAGCCTTTGTCAGACCTAGAGTTGGCAAATACTTTTTCCCAGTCTGTAGGCTGTCTCCCTGCTCTCTTGATGGTTTCTTTGGCTTTGCAGAAGCTTGTCAGTTTAATAAGGTCCCATTTGTCTATCTTCTCTCTTAAGTCCTGTGGGTTTCGGGTTTTGTACAGGAATTGGATGCCAGTTCCGATTTCCATGAGAGTATTTCCTTCCTTTTCTAAGGTTCTTATGGTTTGAGGATTTTCCTTTAGGTCTCTGATCCATTTGGAGTTAACCTTTGTGCATGG
>NW_007185116.1:0-787 GCF_000164805.1 Carlito syrichta
CCGCAGCCCAGACTTGCTGGGCTCAGGCGATCCTTCCACCTCAGTCTTCCAAGTAGCTGGAACTACAGGCGTGTGCTACCACGCCCGGCTAGTTTTTTAAAATTTATTTATTGTAGAGACGAGGTCTCGCCAAGTTGCCAGGCTGGTCTCGAACCCTCGGGCTCAGGCAATCCACGCGCCTTGGCCTCCCAAAGCGCTGGGATTACAAACTGAGCCATCGAGCCCAGCCTTCTGTCTTCTTAATAAATCCTACTTTAAAAAACATTTTTGTTTTACTAAATGACTACAGAAAACACTAGTTGGTTGTATAACTGATTTGCTACAGAAAACACTAGTTGGGTGTATAACTAACCAAATAGAAGCTAATTATTTCTTTTTTCTTGAGAAATCAAGATCTTAAAATGCAAAATGAGAAACAAATAGCACAAAATGACCAAAATGTTGATAAATGTTAAGTCACTTTAAATGAGTCAATAAACTGTCATCTAATTTTAGCTGATCTTAAAGAAACTCTCTTTCACTTCTTTAACAATCTGGTCCTAAATACATCATTAACTGCAAACTTTTAATCTAGTCTAAAAAGAAGTTTGCTAAAATTTATTTGGATTAGTAATGTGGACATTTGTACTAAGTATTTACAAAATTTTATTTAGAATATATATTTATCTTTAAAAAAAAATTCTAGGAAGCAAGTTACAGAGATAATACCTTCTTTGGAACTTAGTCTTCATATCTGTTAAATGAAGACTTGAACTGATCTATCTCTTCTAGTTTTTATATTTTATGA
>NW_007185117.1:0-933 GCF_000164805.1 Carlito syrichta
GGATAATTTTCCTTATTTCTTTCGTTATATTTTCCCAGGTGATACTTGAATATTTTTTCCATATCATTTGATATAGGCTTATCATATTTAAAAATACTATCACTTTTATTCTAAGTATCATATTACATTTATAGTTTAATTGAGGGAAAACGAACTCCTTTATGACGCTGAATCTTCCCATCTGTAAAGGTAGCATGGTATGCCTTTCTGTTTCTTATGCCTTCTTCTTAAAAAATGTTAACTTGTAGTATTTTTATTTTTTAAGTCAAAAAAAAATGATTCCATTTATACCTAGGCATTTTCTTTTTTAGCGTTACCACAAATAATATCTTTTCTTCCACTGTATCTTCTTTTGGGGGCGGGGTTGAGAAAGCAGGAGTTTGACAGAAGAGCTCCCAAGAGGGAAGAGGCCTGAAACAGGGTTGCCCCCGCTGTACCTTGGTGGCTGTTGCATCTTGGTGGCTGTTTGCATCTACGTCAGCTATTTCTCTTTGCTAATATTTCTGTATGTTAAAATGAATGTGCATCTTGTTGGCCATGTTTTCTAATCAATCCTATGAAGTTTTCTAAGTATACAATGCTATCATCTGATAACAATGCTTATTTTCTTGTCTCTTTCCCAATTTCTAGATACCTGCCTGTAACTCACTGCTTGTGACTCACTTCCAACTTCTCCTTCAAAGAAGCCCAACCAATTCATATATGGTAAACTCAGGCCTTACCCTCACTCCCATCCCCTACCACCTCACCCTCGCTTCTCCTACAACGGCTCAGGTCTTTGGTTTCCTCTTCATTTTAGCCTCTTGATATTGCCTTCTGGTTAGCTCCCCTATGAATGAAAACAAATACTTGTTATATTTTATCCAGTATTTCTAGGTGTTTCGCAGCAGGGTTTTTTCAAATTTACTTGTCTGTCTAATTCCTCTGGGAAGA
>NW_007185118.1:0-712 GCF_000164805.1 Carlito syrichta
AGAGTTAACTTAGAAAAAGTTTTTTGTTATAATCAGAGTATAGAACATAGAGTATAATATGAATGATTCATTGAACATTATGGAAAACACTTTGAACGATTTGTACTGAAATTGTGCACCTGTGACCTTAATGTAAGCACGACAGGCATCATGGAATTCGAATTGTTTGCTTGGAAATTGCAGATCTCGTGGTGGTCTTGTGATGCATAGTTTGTAAAGCACGGAACTTGTACGCCCCCAGTAAGTGATTATCACACTGCTGGAGGGTATAGAAAATGGTATATAAGTTGGAAGGAGTCCGAATAAAATTTGGCTTCAGTCCTGATCAAACTGTTCCCAGAAGAACTGCCTCCAAGTGGTCTCTTCTTGCCGTCCAGGTTCTCTGGTGTGGGTCCTAACCCACCCTTGGTCAGTGCTGGTCACCGACAGGTAAATAGTATTCCATTGGATGAATAAAATGCCTTTTGCTTATCCATTTATCAGTTGATGGAAGTTAAATTGTTTCCACCTTTCTGGATATTGTGGCCAGTGTTGCTACTACATTTGTGTACATTTGAACACCTGTTTCCAATTTCTTTGGGTCCATACCTAGGAATGTTCGTATGTTCATTCTATGTGCAAATTTTGAGGAACCACTAAACTTTTTTTCTTTTTCTTTTTTGAGTCTGGGTCTCACTCTGTCACCCAGGCTGGAGTGCAGTGGCAGGATCTC
>NW_007185119.1:0-1084 GCF_000164805.1 Carlito syrichta
TTGGTCAATCTCCTATTCTTTATGTACGTCCTCTTACTTTGTTCAATTCTGAAGTTGCACTGTAGGTTGGAGGTGGTCCTTTTTGCAGTTTTGAGATGTACTTAAGGGGAGAGCTGTGATTCAAAATCTGTCTGCAGGTCCTGGTATTCGCTGACAGGCGTGTGGATAATGTGGAACCCACTTCCCACTGCCCTGGAATCTTTCCAGGGCAGTGGGGCTGTAGGTTTACTCCCTGAAATAAAATGTGGTTAGCAGAGGGGAGAGAATGGAGCAGATAGTGGGTTGAAGAGGGGAATGGAGAGATAGAGGAGTAAAGGGGGAAACAAACGAGTGTGCCAACAAATAGAGAGAGAGGCCTATACTGAAACAGATAAAAACAATAGACCACAGCTACAGTCGAACCAACTCTCATACAAACAAAAATAAAACATATAGTGATGCTAACATACCAGCTATCCAACCACCTTATTAGTGTGCTGTTCCTCTATACAAAGACATGGTTTACAGACAGAATAAAAGAGAAGAAAAGGAAAAGGAAAAGAGAAAAAAGGGAACAATAGAGTAGGAATAGAATTAAGTCATTAAACTAATAGAATCAATGAAGCACACTCTGTGACATTTCGTCTAGGTCCAATGTCCTTTCAGGTCTGATTTCTAGTTTTCTTTTCAAGCTGGTAAATTTGTTTGCAGTTAGGGTCAGTTCCCCTGATCTGCTGTGAAGGACAGTTCAGAATAACCTCGGTTCAGAAGTTTGGTCTATGTCTTTATCAAGCTTGTTTCTCCCGTTTCGGTGTTGTTACCTTGAATCGCCAGCAGGTGGTGCTATCTCATCTGCTCGCCCCAGAGGGGGTGGGGCCGGACAGGAACAAGATGGCTGCCTGCCTCCGAGCAGGCAACCGGATCCCCACGCCAGGCGGACAGGACAGTCTCGGACGCAGGAGCGGTGGCAGCGATCCCAGCAGATCTTCCCTGAAGCGGTTTGGTGTGGATCTCCTCCGGCCGGGTTGTGATGAGCTACCCGTGCCCGAGGCCGCGGCGGCGGCGGCGGCGGCGGCGGCGGCGGCAACGGGAGCGCTGGTGGGGG
>NW_007185120.1:0-1385 GCF_000164805.1 Carlito syrichta
TCAGCTTGTTTCTCCCGTTTCGGTGTTGTTACCTTGAATCGCCAGCAGGTGGTGCTATCTCATCTGCTCGCCCCAGAGGGGGTGGGGCCGGAGAGGAACAAGATGGCTGCCTGCCTCCGAGCAGGCAACCGGATCCCCACGCCAGGCGGACAGGACAGTCTCGGACGCAGGAGCGGTGGCAGCGATCCCAGCAGATCTTCCCTGAAGCGGTTTGGTGTGGATCTCCTCCGGCCGGGTTGTGATGAGCTACCCGTGCCCGAGGCCGCGGCGGCGGCGGTGGCGGCGGCGGCGGCGGCGGCGACGGGAGCGCTGGTGTGGGGAGGGGCTGCGGCAGCCACGGGACAGTGCAATGCAGTAAAACTGTCCAGTCCTTGCGATGTTCCAGCGATAGTGATGGCCGAGCTCTGTCTGAAGAGCAGGCTGCAATGCTGGGGTCCCCAGCCTCCCGGGGCAAGAGTCAGAGACCCACTGCAGATCTCCCTTGTAGAGGGCTTCAGACACCGGGTTGCCCGGTCGCCATCTTGCCGCCCACCTGTCCTCACTTATGTTTTTATGTGATCCTAGAAACAGTCTATCTAGGTTTTTAAAAGTTGATACTTTCATGAAGTTAGAATTATATTTATAAATGCACTTGGGTAATCCTAACATTCTTCATAATATAGAAAATTCTTGTACAAGTCATAGTATCTATTCAACTTTTCAATTCGTTTTTGGTGATATTCTTTAATGTTTTATCCTTTTCTTTGTATGCATCTTGGATATTTTTTAAGTTTATTTCTAGGCATTTTATACCTGCTACTACCAATCCCTTTCATGTAGTATTATGATAAATGTTCAAGGTCCACTTAAGAGTGAGAACATGTGGTACTCAGTTATTTGTTTCTGTGATAGATCACCGAGTATGATTGTTTTTGGTTGATTATCTTGGTTTCCCAAGGGGTGTGTGTGTGTGTGTGTGTGTGTGTGTGTGTGTGTGTGTGTAATCATTATCTTCTGAAAATCGTGATAGTTTTACTTTTTTATTTATTTATTTATTTTTTCATAATCAATATTTTTTATTATGGTTTTTGGGGGTACAGTTAAGGGTTAGGCATACAATTACGTTTCATTCAGGCACCCTGTTGATAAGAGGTGTTTTCCCATCCCCAGACAGATATTTGCTACTGTTAATCCCATCTCCCTCCCTCACCCATAGTTTCCCAGTACCGTCAGTCATTTTCTTATAGTATTACATTGGATGTTCAAGGTCCATTATATGAGTGAGAACATGTGATACTTAGATCTTTGTTTCTGTGTGAGGTCACTCAGTATTATAGACTCTAGTTCCATCCAGGTTGCTGCAAAATTCATGATTGTGTTCTTTTTTATGGCTGTGTAGTATTCCG
>NW_007185121.1:0-1588 GCF_000164805.1 Carlito syrichta
TGTGTGTGTGTGTGTGTGTGTGTGTGTGGCATCGTATGTTCTCACTCTTGTGCGGGAGCAAAATGGTCACAAAGATGGAAATAATAGACCCTGGGGACACCAATAAGGGAGCAGGTAGGGAGAGGGGTCAGGGTTCAAAAGTTACCTGTGGAACCCAATGTTTGCTCTCTGGGAAAGGGGCCACCTGAAACCCATTCCCCACCATGCCACAATACTTCCCTGTAACGAGCATGCACGTGTACCCCCAAATCTAAAATTATTTTTTAAAAGAAAAGGATCTTATCCTGTAGCACACATATTGCTAACATTGTTGGCTTGCAGAAAGCAAATACGAGATTATTCTAAGGAAAGCATAAGTCTGAAGCCATGTGTCCATTACGTGGTGAGTTTTAGGACTCAACAGAGTTATATATCGTATTCAAATGAACAAGCACCGAGATCTGAATGCTAAGGCATGGAATTATTTAAAGATGCACACGGCGAGCGTTTCCTGAAAATCATAAAGTTCTTACTACTATTTTATCCTGAGCCCTTCTGGCCACTTCTTATTCAATTTCCATGAACAGCCCTCCTCTGCCCGCTCCTATTTTAATCCTTGGGTTTCCTTCCTCGGCCTTCTCTTTCTCCTAGGCAGGGTTTTCCAGTTCTTGAACATCAGTTCTTACATCTTCTCCAGTGAGACTCTGAATGATTTCTCTAGCTCAGCCTCATCCCAAGAGTTCCCAGCCCATAGATTCAGCTGCCTGCCAGACATCATTTTCACCTGGATGCTGTACAGGCATCTTAAATTTACATGTTGAAAAACTAACTTGCTATGATAAGCCTTCCAAAACACACACACACACACACACACACACACACACACCCCATACCTGTTTCTGAACGCTCAAACTTAGGGCCTTTATTTTTGTTTGCTTTTTAAAAATTATTTGTTTGTTTGTTTTAAAGATGTGGGGTGCAATTCAGGATATTATTGTTTCCTAACAAAAATAGAGACTGGTCACCGTGGTTTATGCCTGTAATCTCAGCACTTTGGGAGGCCAAGGCAGAAGGATAGCTTGAGCCCATCCAAGAGTTTGAAACCAATCTGGGCAACCTAGTCAGAGCTTGTCTCTGACAAAAGAAAGAAAGAGAGAAAAGGGGGGACAGGAAGGAGGGAGGGAAGGGGGGGAGGGAAAAGAAAAATTGAGACACGCATGAAGGGAATTTCTTTTTTGGCAAACAAGTGAATATTCAAACGTTTTCATCAGTGCTTCCCACAGTGAAAAGGAAATCAGCAACTCCTGTCGTCTACACGGGGTCAGTTTCCCCAAAACCTATCCCACTGTAATCCTCCGCACTGCCTTCCTCGTGTCCCACACCCAGGTGGTCACGCGTCCGTGGCGGAGACACGGGGCTCCGGTCCTCCCTCATGCCTGCCGTTAAAATGGCCAGCTCTTGAGTGAGTGGCTCTGTCTTTCAGCTCCACCCTCTAACCCTCTCCATTGCCAGTCGCGGGCCCCTTGACCAGGTCCTCAGCATCTTTCTCCCGTGGCACCAAAGGGCCTTCCAGGGTCCTCCCTGCCTCCAAATACCAGCCTCCCCCCCC
>NW_007185122.1:0-1573 GCF_000164805.1 Carlito syrichta
CCAAGGAATTAGGCAGAATATAGCATGTTTTTGTTTGGGTTTTTTTTGAGTCAGGTCTCACTCTGACACCCAGGCTGAGGTGCATTATCATGATCATAGCTCACCTCAGCTTTGACTTCCTGGGCTCAGGTCAGGCGATCCTTCTGCTTTATCCTTCCAAGTAGCTGGGGCTATAGGTATGCACCACCATGCTCAGTTAATTTTTTGACTTTCTGTAGAGATGAGGTCTCACTTTGCTGCCCAGACTGTTCTCAAACTCTGCGGCTCAAGGAATTCTCCTACCTTGGCCTCCCAAAGTACTGGGATTACACAAAAATTTCATTTGTTAATCAAAACAGATCATTCCCTCACATTGCTAATACTATTCCTGATAGAAATTAAATAAATGGGTCCTTGAGAAATGGAGTAGCCACAAAGTTGTCAAGGGTAATCTTAGAAACTCATGTAATTGGTAAGCATGCATAACTGGATTGAGATAGCATATAAACATTCTCTAACTTTCAGGTGTGTGGGCAATGCTTGACTAATAATGAATTAAAGGGCAATTCTTAAAAGGAGATTAAGAACAGTTAAGGTGTATTAACGGTAGTCAATATCTGTCTGTGGATGGGGGGCACCCCTCATCAACAAAGGTACCTGCACAATGCATATTCGTATACCAAACTCTTAACTGTACCCCAAAATTTTAAAATAAAAAATAAAAAAAGGAGAGTGTAGCACTAAATACTTTTGACTTTGTTCTTACCAATAAAATTATGATTTTTTTAAAAACTAGAAGGTTAGTTTAACCAAGAACTAAACATATGCTAGCTAGGATGAGAGAGAATTTGAAAGGAAATTGAAAAATAATACATTTTCTATGCCAAGATAAGTCCTATTAAGGAAGACTGATTCACTTGAGGCTTGGTACAGGGACAACAAATGCTCTTTCTGCTACCAAAGTAAATAATCCGTCCAACTGTATAAGCTGTCATTTTTTTTCATACATTATACACACCCAGCAAAGATTACTTCTGAGAGCCTGTTGCTATTGTCAGAACGGTACTGACCACTGCTTTTTTTCTTTAATTTTTATTTTAAAGATGTGGAGCACAATTCAGGGTTAGGTATACAAATGGTCATTGTACAGGTAAAATTTGGGTATCACTTTGGTCCCCACTTCACCTGGTTTGAGATCAGGTACACTTATTGATGAAGTGTGCCTCCCCTCCACTCCCAGCAGTTCCCCACTACTGCCAATTCCTTTCTTATAGTATTATAATAGTTATTCAGGGTCCAGTTATGAGTGAGAACATGTGATACTCAGTTCTCTGTTTCTGTAATAGATCACTCAGTATTATAGACTCTAAATCCGTCCAAGTTGCTGTGAAGTTCATAATTTTGTCCTTCTTTCTGGCTGTGTAATATTCCATCATGTACCATATTTTTAAAATCCAGCTCACTTTTGATGGGCAGAACAGTTGGTTTCATGTTTTTGCTTTTGTGAATAATGCTGCAGTAAGCATGTATGTACAGGTATCTTTTTCATAGAATGATTTGAGTTCCTTCTGGTATATTCCTAGAAAGGGGATTG
>NW_007185123.1:0-690 GCF_000164805.1 Carlito syrichta
TCTTCCCTGAGCGGTTTGGTGTGGATCTCCTCCGGCCGGGTTGTGATGAGCTACCCGTGCCAGAGGCCGCAGCGGCGGCGGCGGTGGCGGTGGCCGCGGCAGCGATGGGAGCGCTGGTGGGGGGAGGGGCTGCGGCAGCCACGGGACAGTGCAATGCAGTAAAACTGTCCAGTCAGTTGCGATGTTCCAGCGATAGTGATGGCCGAGCTCTGTCTGAAGAGCAGGCTGCAATGCTGGGGTCCCCAGCCTCCCGGGGCGAGAGTCAGAGACCCACTGCAGATCTCCCTTGCAGAGGGCTTCAGACACCGGGTTGCCCGGTCGCCATCTTGCCCCCCAGGAATCTCGATATGATTCATTTTTAACCTAATAAATACTTCATATTTTATGGCTAGTGGTCTTTGCAAATTCGTGCATTCCCTCCTTGTTTATACACACATGCACACATACACAATATAATAAGTTTATATATATGCAGACACAGACACATAACTAAAGTAGCATATCCATATACAATATAGGCACACACCAAGTGTATGTGGTTATTAGATGTGACTATATGCCCATGATAACATATATGAGTATATGTGCACAAATATATCAGAATTTGTGTTTTCTATACAAACTATAATATATGATTAGAAAATTTTTGCCCAGTCGGGTTCGGTGGCTCAGCCTGTGATCCCGCACTTT
>NW_007185124.1:0-712 GCF_000164805.1 Carlito syrichta
TTGACCAAACATTGCCACATGTCCCAAATGGAAATTTGTACTCCTTGCCCTTCCTCAAACACCTCCCTGTCTGTTTATTGTCCCTTAGTGTTTTCTGACCCTGTCATTTACCTAATTTCTTATACCAGAAACTTGGGAGTCATTTTTGATACCTTCACTCTCTCTTCCCTCTGCTGTTACAGACTGTCAATCACCAAGTCATACAGAGTCTATGTCCAAAATAGAGTGCAAATCTACTCACTTTTCACCACTCTAGTTAGAGACAGTCATATCTTCATTTGGTGCCCCTGTGATCTGTGTCCAACGCATATTTTGTTTCATTTTTAGATAATTGGTCTGATTCTTTTGCTTCATCACTTAAAATTTTCAGCTGCTTCCTTTTTCTCCTAGAACACAAGTCACAATGTTTCTCCTGGTCTGCAAGGACCTGCATGTCATGACCCTCATGAACCTCCCATCTCACCCAACTTCACTCTCCCCTGATCCTCCATGCTCAGCTCACTCTGGTATCTGATATTTTGTCCGCCACTCTAATACAACACTATCCTCCCCATCTTGGGGCCCCTGCACCTGCTTGGAAATGGCCATCTTTTATCAGTGCCCTCTAAGAGAACTCTTTCCTCGCCCATTAGATCAAGCCAGTCCTCCCCACCAACAACATTAAAAATTCTTATGACCACTTATATGTTTCTTTTATCCATTTAAATGATAT
>NW_007185125.1:0-719 GCF_000164805.1 Carlito syrichta
GGCTCACACCTGTTATCCCAGCACTTTGGGAGGCCGAGGTGGGAAGATCACCTGAGCCCGGGAGTTTGAGACCAGCTTGGGCACCATTGTGAGACCTCATCTCTACAAAAAGTCAAAAAATTAGCCAGGTGTGGTGGTACGTGCCTGGAGTCCCAGCTACTTGGGAGGTCGAGGCAGAAGGATCATCTGAGCCCAGGAGGCTGAGGCTGTCCTGAGCTGTGATCGCACCACTGCACTCCAGCCTGGGCGACAGAGTGAAGCTGTTGATAAGGCAAGCATGCAGTGAACGGAGGGGGGCATTCAAGATTCAGGGCAAGCATGCAGAAGAGCTGAACGGAGGGGGGGCATTCAAGATTCAGGGTCCAGGATGCAGAAGCTGGTGTTGGAATGCTGTCCAGGTGGACTGTGTCAGAAAGTCTGTGAGCTCTGACCACTGGAGTTCCCTGCCCCAAACAGAGCTCAGGACACTCCAGAGAGCGGGGAGAATGGTGTATTTCACAGCTCAGCCAAGTTCAGGCGGTTTATTTGGGGCTCCAGTCCAGTCCTCCAAGGATCTGAGGAAAGAGTTGCTTTTTCCTTTTCTTTTCCTTCCACTGAGCCTTTTACTTCTGAAGAGGTAAATGCCCAATTAGACGGATTTTTGTCTTTCCCGTGGAGTTGTTTTAGGCTTTGGCGCGTGAAACAATATTTTGGAGTCATTTCATCCTCTCAGTCAGAGA
>NW_007185126.1:0-1725 GCF_000164805.1 Carlito syrichta
AAGAAATCAGGCAATCCATGCCTACTGTCCTTTCTCTGCATAGGAATTTACCAGGGCCCACCACCCAGACAGCTGGCAGCTGAGGATCCACAAACCCATGTCACTATCTGCTGATCTTTTCTCCTTTTATGAAAAAACACTTCCTTCTGCCTCAGAAGCTCGATCCTGCCGAGGGATGTCAGAGAAGACTCCCTCCCTCAGATTAGTTTGTTTCTGATCCAGTCACAAGTACAAGGGCAGAAAAATAATGGTCTGTGTGAAGATATTTACTGTTTTTGGTTATTTTTAATTCTTCAAGGAGTCTTCCCATGATACTGAGTATAATAAAGGCATAACACACACACTTGAGGTATATTGCAACTGAGATATAATAACATACAGTAACCTCTCTTTATTTGGGGGCACGCATTCCATGAAACCCCAGTGGGTGCCTGAAACTGGATAGTACAGACGTTGTATACACAATGTTCTTC
This sequence comes from Carlito syrichta, assembly GCF_000164805.1. Taxonomy (NCBI): domain Eukaryota; kingdom Metazoa; phylum Chordata; class Mammalia; order Primates; family Tarsiidae; genus Carlito; species Carlito syrichta. The sequence goes on from NW_007185126.1 coordinate 474, forward strand.
AGATCTCACAACTGTGACTAGTGGGTGGGTAAATTATATAGCCTTGATTTTCTGGGGAAAGGAATGATTCACGTCCTGAAAGGAATGGAGAAGGGTGGCTCAAGTTTCATTACACTACTCAGAATGGCATACAAATGGACTCATGAAAGCATGTGGTATAACAGATTAACTTCACAAAGACAATTTTTAGGCTCTAGGTTGGTTCTATTGAGGCAAGGTAGCTAGCACAGGTTAGACATAGACAGATAAATTTTCCAAAAGCAGGCTTTAGGAAGTGTTCACACATTTTAAAAATTACATTTTACTACAGGCCAAGCTGCAGCCTACTCCACTCCCTCAGCAAAATAAAAAGAACACTCCATCAGATGTCTTAAGACTAGGACTGCTCAACCATACAATTCATGGTTTAACATAATAATTAGTAAGAAACTTCCAGGTTCCCTGTGGAATACCACCCCTTAACTGACCAAAGTCATCAAAATGATAATCCGAATACCTTTTAGATCAGAAATTTGTGAACTGGAAATGCCTGGTAGGTCTCCTTCAAAGGACAATGTGATCAGAAAAAGACCTCCCTTCCCCTTCTCTTCTCCCACCAGGAGTCCAGCGATGTCAATCTCCAGAGTGGCAGTTACCTGGACTCCACCCTCTTTAGCATGTCAATCATTGTGAAGGAATATCAGATCTATTGTAAAGAGCACAATTGTGGTTTCTTTAGCCCATGACAGCTTTGGTATGTCTCCCTTTCTTTTCTCTTTTCATTCTCTAATGCTCTTCATTTAAAAACTTTGCTGGCTGCTCTAGAATTCATTTTAGAACAAGCCCAAGAATCCACAGGTTTTGTGCCACACCCCAGCATCATCATGACTGTGAAGTTTGGAAAAAGAATAGATTTGGTGGGCAGTGATCATTAAGACACATCAGACTATTCAAACTCTGGATTGCCAGAGAGATAACCCTTTTGATACCAACAGTAAATGATGGTGCTTGACAAAATGGCAAAGATGATGCTGATGGTTTCATAAGTGCACATATGGTCAATGGTTTGTGAATAATTTAGGAAATAATGACCTCCCAACAATCTCGAAATGTCTGTAGCAGTCTTCAGGGATCCTAGCAGAATCCTCATTGTATCAAATTTTCTCATGTCTTCAGAGTCCTGCATCTAAGCCATCAGTCCTCTGCCACTCTTGGTCCCATACAAAACCCTTATCCCTATAGATGTACATCATCAAACCATTAACACAAAAGA
>NW_007185127.1:0-1846 GCF_000164805.1 Carlito syrichta
CTCTCTCTCTCTCTCTCTCTCTCCCCCCCTCTCTCTCTGTTTCTCTCCCTCTCTCTCTCTGTTTCTCTCTCTCTCTCTCTCTCTCTCTCTCTGTCTGTCTCTCTCTGTCTCTCTCTCTCTCTCTCTCCTCTCTATTCTCTCTTCCACCCCATTTCAATTGCCATATATATATTAGGGAAGCTGAAATTCTGTAGCAGTGTTGTTTAATAGAACTTTCTGAAGATTATGGATAGATTCTATATCTGTGCTGCCCAATGTCAAAGATGATACCCACTAGCCACATGTGGCTATTGAGTGAATACCTGGAGTGAGGTAAGTGTGACTGAGGGGCTAAGGTTTTGATCTTCCTTAGCATTAATTTCAACTTAAATAGCCACCTATGGCTATTAGCTACCATACTAGACAGCACAACCATATGGAGTGTCATATCTAGCATCTTGAGTCATTCTCACTTTTGTCTACCTTTTTCCCTTTTTAAGAGGGTGCTGATGCGATGTCTGGGATCACTAAGATTCTGATAACAGAGTTAGAAAATCACTGATGTATACAAATACATAATACTGTGCAAATACTTTGATGATTTACTTTGCTTGCCCCATGTTTTCAAAATGGTAGCCACCCTTTTAACCACTGCCACCCTCAAGAACATTCATAAATTCATGTTTAATTTATCTATCTTGATCTTTCACTTAACAAAACTCCCAAAGAATGGTACAACTTTTGCATGGCCAAGACATTTCAACGGCTGTAAACTCTGCTTATCTTCTTAAACCTAGCTCACCATGACCTGTCTTGTCTACATAGACAGATATCTCCAACAGGGAACTGTTGTCAATTTTTAGATCTCTAGAGACTTGGCTCATGTGTGTTTATCTTGCAGAAGCTGTTTCCAGCTGGAACCAACCACCTTGTATATGAATGGGAATTTTTGGTTCTAAAGATTAGAGGAAACATGTCCAAGAGGCTCAGCACTGGTGACCATGAAATCAGAAGACAGCAGCCTGGAAAACTTCCAGATTATTTGGAAGTCCTGCCAGTGCCAGATGTGGTAGACCCCATGTTTGGGGATCCCACAGCTGCTTTTATTCTGTTCAGCATGCTTTCCCTTCCTTTTGGTAGACCACCAGCTGTCTTATGTGTCTCAACTCAAGTTACAACAGCAAATCTCACTTTAGTGCTGGGAAACCAATCCCCTTAGCAAGTCCATAGCAAATTCCTGAGGAGATGACCTCAACTGCAAACTGTCTCAGTTAAAGTGGACTTATTGGGCCTAGTTAGAGCAAAACTGTAAATGGCTTCCATTGCATCTGTAAATGTAACTTAAGGAGAGACTTTTCATAGATGATTTCTGGGACTCTGGTTCACAGGGTGTAATTAGAGGCACAACCACCTATCCAGGGTTATTTGGAGGGCAGTCTCTGCAGACAACTAAATGGCAGGTGTGATCTCAGTGACAGCTGCCTTTAAAATATACAGTGTTCACAAGTCAATATGCATGCTGTTTAGAAATTAGCTGAATGTTCCTCATTGTTCTCCACAAAAATCTTAAAATCCTCCCATGTTATTCTGGATGTCTCATTCCATATAAATAAATGAAAATCATTAAAGCAGTTCTTCAGAGATTCCTAATTCTTCAGTTGTTGTTAGTGCACAATGTCACACGTAGAGATATTGTATGTAACCATTCTGTATGTACTAAAGTTTGAGGGGCCTTGACTGCTAAGAATTGCTTTAGTGATGGAATTTGAGGAGATTTCACTACTGTGACATAAGGCATAACACTATGACATAAGTAGGACTGGTGGCGTGGGAGAAGAGTTTTACTTTAGATATATAGGAAGTAGCC
>NW_007185128.1:0-999 GCF_000164805.1 Carlito syrichta
AATACACTTAACAAAAAATGTGCAAAACATACACTCTGCAAAATACAAAACACCTTTGAAGGAAATTAAAGACCTAAATAAATGAAAAGACAGCCATGTTCATGGATCAGAAATTTAATATAGTTAAGATGGCAATACTCCCCAAATAGATGTGCAGATTCAACATAATCCCCATCAAAATCCCAGCTGGCTTCATTGAAGAAATTGGCAAATTAATCCTAATATGGAAATACAAGGGACCCAGAATAACACAATCATGTTCAAAAAAGAAGAACATAATTGGAGGATTTAAACTTCCTAATTTCAAAACTTACTAAAAGTATAGTAATCAAGACCATGTGGTACTGCCATAAGGATAGACATGTCAGTCAATGGACTAGGTTGTGAGTCCAGAAAGTGCTCACATTTATGATCACATGATTTTCAACAAGGATGCTGAGACAATTCCATGAGGAAAGAACAATCTTTCCAACAAATTGTTCTAGGACAAGTAGATATCCACATGCAACAAAACTAAGTTGGACCCTACCTCATACTAAAATGGATCCATGATCTAAAGCTAAGACCTAAAATCATAAAACTCTTAGAAGGAAATTTAAATATAGTCCTCACAATATTGGATTAGACAATGAATTTTTAGATATGACACCAAAAGAGCAAGCAACAAAAGAAAAACAGATAAACTGATCCTCATCAAACTTAAGAACTTTGGTGTTCTAAGGGCACCATCAAATCATAAAAAAGACAATACACAGAATAAAAGTAAGTATTTGCAAATCTTATGTCTGTTAAGAGACTTGTATCTAGAATAAACAAATAATTCTTATAACTTGACAATTTTAAAAATTCAGTTTTATCATGAGCAAAGATTTGAACAGATATTTCTCCAAAGAATGCATTAAATAGTAGAGAAGCATATAAAAGAATGCTCACATCAGGGAATATAAGTCACCCCGCAAATGACATACCACCTCATACTCTCTAGGATGGCTATAATAA
>NW_007185129.1:0-950 GCF_000164805.1 Carlito syrichta
AGTTTTTGTTGTAAAGGTCTTTGATTTCTCTGGTTAGGAAGATGCCTATTTGTGGCTATTGTGAATAGGATTGTGCTTTTTATTTATGTTTCTGTATATTGTTGGTGTGCAAGAATGTGACAGTCTTTTGCACATTTATTTTATACCCTGAGACTTTGCTAAAGTGCTTTATCAGTGCAAGGAGGTTTTTGACAGATTCTCTTGGGTTTTCTTTTTTCCTTTTTTTAGTACATTTGTTTTTAAAGGGGGAAGGAAAAATTGGACCACCCATTGCCAACTTGTAGTAGATTCTTGTTAGAACGCAAAGCTGAGCTTAGTATCCACTGGATTAGACTTTTCAATTAAGGTGTTTCTATATCTCACACATTGCTAGTTATTCCGTCATCTTTAGGTAAGCAGGACTTCTCATTTGTAAATATCTGCCTATTTTCTATAACAAAAGAGTGACGAGGGAATCCAGGAAATTTATCCAAAACAGAAACAAACCATCAATGATGCACAGGTTTGCCAAAACTATTAACTTTGAATTAACAAACTGCTTTTAATCTTAATTTGTTTCTAAATTTATCTCAAGCTTTCTCTACCCTAATCTGGTCTTGCCACAAATTCTCAGCATTTGATGTTTGAGTGCAAACATTTTAATAATTAGAATTTTTCTCCTCTGTTCCTTGCCAGTTTCTTCTCTTATCTTTCTATGCCTATATTTCCTCCAATTTTCTCCATTTAAAAGTAAGCACGAACCTCCTGCTAGTGTTAGTTGCATTAAATGTCAAATGAATGCTATAAAAAATAAAGTTCAGACCAACTTGCCAAAGTATATTTATGTGTTAGTTTTTGTTTTTTTAGTTAGTTTTTATTTTTTTGTGGGTTTTTGTTTTTTGTTTTTTTTACAATTTTTCAGGAAGAAGAACACATAGTCTTACAAAGTGCAGAGTAAACACATGTGTGTC
>NW_007185130.1:0-2490 GCF_000164805.1 Carlito syrichta
AAAGGGAAATGTTTTGCCAATGTGGAAGAGGTGAAACCAAAATGGCAAAAAAAAAAAAAACTGACTAGTTCAAAAACCGTTTTGAGCAGTGGAAAAAAGCATTTGATAAGCATATTGCATCAAATGGAGAGTACATTGAAGGTGACTGAAGTTTCAACATGTAAGAATAAATACACAATTTTTTATAAATTATGGGTTTTGGGAGTCCCCTCTCATATCATACTCTTTCAGTGATAGCACTGATATTTGTGCTGTTTGGACAACTTTTTCTGATTTAATAATGTCTTGGCTGGACACAGTGGCATGCACTGTCGTTTCAGGTACTCAGTAGGCGGAGGCAGGAGGATAACTTGAACCCAGGAGGTCAAGGGTAGAGTGTATTATGTTTATACCTGTGAATAGCCACTACACTTCAGCCTTGGCAACATAGCGAGATCCTGTCTCTAAAAGATTAAAAATAAAAAGAATAATTTCTTATATTTGTATAACAATTCCCAGTTTATAAAACACTTTTGTATATTATCCTATTTTATTTTCTTAATCTCTTCTGACCTGAGTCTACAAGTTGTCAGATATTTTATATTTTTATTTTTAGATATATTGTTTGGCATACTATATAATTTTGAAGTTTTGAATTTATAAGTTTTATTTAATTTTGAATTTATAAATTTTATGAAAGTCAACATGATGGGTATTTTATTGGAAAAAATCTGGAGAAATAACACCCTGAAGACTTTTTTAAAAAATTTAAGATAACTGTAGATTATATTGTGCTTATATTTGGTGAGGGAATATAAAGTTTGCTTATTTAGAATTATTGCTGTCAAATGTAATAATGTTTATATTTTGAAATTGTAGTTTTTCTATCCTTAACATTATGTCATTTCATTCTAAATTTGAGATTAAATTTTACTCTGTATAGCTGATCCTTGAACAACACAAGTTTGAATTGGGTGAGTCCACATTTTTTTTCATAAAAATATTGGAAAACTTTTTGGAGATTTGTGACAATTTTTAAAAGTTGTAGATAGTGTTGAAGTCACTGATGTTAAAGAAAAAATCTCACAGATGAACTGTGTAACCTAGAAATATTAAGAAAATTAAACAAATGTGGATATATCCTGAAAACATATGTAATACTAGTCTGTTTTATCATTGTTACCATAAATTATACACAAATCTATTATAGAAAGTTAAAATTTATAAAAACACACAGACATACACAGACCATACATGGCACCATTTGCAGATGAGAGAAATGTAAACAAATTGAAAGATGCAGTATTAAATCCTAATTACATAAAGTTAACTGTTATACGTGATATATTACTATAATAATTTCTTAGCCGCATACTCTTGCTATTGCAGTGAGCTCAAGTGTCGTATCTACTTAAAATGCTATGTGACCCTAATTGTCTCCTCATGAGCAGTTAGCCTCTCCAGTAAATTGTATTCTCAGTAAAAAGGATCTTAGCTTGGGAAACCAAGGTGAGAGTATTGCCTGAGACCACAGGTTTGAAACCAGCAGTGGCAACTTAGTGAGGCCTCATCTCTTCAATAAATCAAAAAATTAGCTGGGCATGGTGGTACATACCTGTAGTTCCAGCTACTTGGAAGGCTGAGGCAGAAGGATTGCCTTAGCCCAGCAGGTCTAGGCTGCGTTGGCTGTGAGTGTGCCACTGCACTCTAGCCTGGGTGGCAGAGTGAGACTCCAACTCAAAAAAAAAAAAAAAAGTCAAGACAGGAAAAGCAGCTTCTGCCAACCAAGAGGCAGCAAAGTTCCCAGATGCCATTAAGAAAGTCATTGAAAGAAAAGATATCTGCTTAACCAGTTTTTTAATGTAGACCAAAGGGCCCTGTTCTGGGGAGAAAAGAAGTCACAAAGGACAATTTATTAGTAAAGAAGAGAAGCAGGCACCAGGGTTTAAGTCAGTAAGGGATAAGCTAACTCAACTGTTTTGTGAAAATGCAGTTAGATTTATGATCAGGACAGCCCTTGACTGTAATGATACTAACCTTCCAACCTAAGGTTGAAAGAAAATACCAGCTGCCAGTCTTTTAGTTATATAGCAAGAAGGCCTAGACAAGAATTCTTTTTTCCCGATTGGTCCTATTGATTCTTTTCCCCTAAAGTCTGAAAGTATCTTGCCAGTAAAGCACCACCTTTTAAAGTTCTTTGGATACTGGACAATGCCTCTGGCCACCTAGAGCCTTATGAATTCAACACAAGGCATCAAAGTGGTCTACTTGCCCCCAAACACAGTGTCTCTAATTCAGCCTCTAAATCAAGGGGTCATGAGGAACTTTAAGACTCATTACAAATGGTACTCTATGGAAAGACTTGTTAATGCTATGGATGAGAATCCTGATAGAGAGAACATCATGAAAGTCTAGAAGGATTACACCATTGAAAATGCCAGACTTTTGATTACTTCTCAAAAGAAGACATATGAGCGGCCAACAGATACATGAAGAAATGTTCAGCCTCAC
>NW_007185131.1:0-732 GCF_000164805.1 Carlito syrichta
CACTCAACCCAAAGTGCCTAACTCACTCTAACGTGTATCAGGCTAGCAACATCAGCCTGTTCTGCACCCCTGTATTATGCAATCTTAGCTGCACTCAGAGTAAACTCATGCCAGAATACATGAAAATGCAGAATAACTAGAACCTCAGCCCTTCCCTCATTGCAGAAGATGGGCATGAGTCTCAAAGCCCAGGGGTATTTTGCCTTAGTGGTCTTTAGTTTTTCCACATTTATGCTGGAATATGTGAGGTTTTTATCTCTTAAATCATCCTTCAGGAAAGAGACATGTCTTTTTTGAGTCTTCCAGCATCTCTCATTTTATAAGCTTGCCCGAGCAAATACTTAATTTTGAACAAGAAAGCATTATTTGAAGGAGACACGTTAACCTGAAGCAGTCTCAGTCAATGCTAGTTAGAGATGCTTTTAGAGACCATTTGATCCGTGCAGTAAAACCAAGAGTCAAAGAAATTTAATGTAGACTTTGCCACTTTCCTGAGATCGCGCTGCTTGATGTGCTGCATATCACCTTACAAAGCAAGATGGTGGGCCTGGTTCGGTGGCTCAGCCTGTAATCCCAGCATTTTGGGAGGCCGAGGCGAGTGGGTTGCCTGAGCCCACGGGTTCAAGCCCAGACCGGGCAACTAGGCGAGACCTCATCTCTACAATAAATAAAAAATTAGCCAGGTGTGGTAGTGCGCACCTGTAGTTCCAGCTACTTGGAAGGCTGAGGTGG
>NW_007185132.1:0-4037 GCF_000164805.1 Carlito syrichta
CGCTTCAAAACGAGAAGTACTAGCAGTTGAATTACCAGCTACAAACCTTGAATGACTCCATGGCTGCCCTCCACCTTTATCATACATTCGAAGAACCTACCTATGTAAAGGCCTAACTAATTACAAGAAAGGAAGGAATCGAACCTCCCAAAATTGGTTTCAAGCCAACTCCATAACCACTATGTCTTTCTTTATAAAATACTAGTAAAACTATTACATAACTTTGTCAAAGTTAAATTACAGGTTAAATTCCTGTGTATTTTCATGGCACATCCTCTCCAACTGGGCTTTCAAGACGCCACCTCCCCTATTATAGAAGAATTACTTCATTTTCATGATCACACCCTAATAATTGTTTTCCTAATCAGCTCATTAGTACTTTATATTATTACCCTAATACTAACAACTAAATTAACTCATACAAGCACAATAGATGCACAAAAAGTAGAAACAATATGGACCATTCTACCAGCTATTATCCTTATCTTAATTGCTCTCCCTTTCCTATGTATTCTTTATATAATAGATGAAATTAACAGCCCATCCTTAACCGTTAAAACCATGGGCCATCAATGATACTGAAGCTATGAGTATACCGACTATGAAGACCTAAAATTTGACTCCTACATAATCCCTACAACAGACCTCAAACCAGGAGAACTTTGACTACTAGAAGTTGATAACCGCATAGTCCTACCTATAGAAATACCAGTTCGAATATTAATTTCATCAGAAGATGTCCTTCGTTCATGAGCCATACCCTCCTTAGGCTTAAAAACCGATGCCATCACCGGATGCCTAAATCAGGCAACACTTACATCAACCCGACCAGGCCTCTACTATGGTCAATGCTCAGAAATTTGCGGATCCAACCATAGCTTCATGCCCATCGTCCTAGAACTAGTACCACTAAAATACTTTGAAGATTTATCAACATCCATAATTTAATTAACACCGTGAAGCTTATAAAGCACTAACCTTTTAAGTTAAAGACTGAAAATACTAATCTTTCCACAGTGAAATGCCCCAACTAGATACATCAACATGATTTATTACTATTTTATCCATAATATTAACACTTTTCATTTGATTTCAATTGAACTTTTCAAAACTGACCTTTCCCCTTGATATAAACCTAAAAACCACTAAGATATAAACATCCAAATCCCCTTGAGAACTAAAATGAATGAAAATTTATTCACCTCTTTTATTACCCCAACAATAATAGGTCTACCAGTAGTAGTGCTAATTATTATATTCCCAACTATCCTATTTCCCACTTCAACTCATCTAATTAACAATCAACTTATCTCTCTACAACAGTGATTAATCCAACTAGTGCTTAAACAAATAATGACTATACATCGTAATAAAGTTCGAACTTGATCCCTAATATTGATTTCCCTAATTTTATTTATTGGATCCACAAATCTACTAGGCCTGTTACCCCACTCCTTCACACCAACTACTCAACTATCAATAAATTTAGGTATAGCAATCCCCCTATGAGCAGGAGCAGTAATTACTGGCTTTCACTACAAAACCAAAACATCCTTAGCCCATTTTCTCCCACAAGGAACCCCTATCCCCCTAATTCCCATACTAATTATTATCGAAACTATTAGTCTTTTTATTCAACCAATAGCCCTAGCCATACAACTAACAGCTAACATCACAGCAGGCCACTTGCTTATACATCTAATTGGAGGAGCCACTCTAGTCCTATCATCAATCAATTCCATCGCAGCTTCAACATTTATTACTCATATTACTTACAATCCTCAAACTAGCTGTAGCCCTTATCCAAGCTTACGTATTCACACTCTTAGTGAGCCTTTACTTACATGACAACACACAATGACCCACTAAACACATGCCTATCATATAGTTAATCCTAGCCCCTGACCACTAACTGGAGCCCTCTCAACTATTCTTATAACATCAGGCCTTATTATATGATTTCACTTTAACTCCCTTCTACTCCTAACTCTAGGCCTTATTACAAATACACTCACTATATATCAATGATGACGCGATATTATTCGAGAAGGAACATTTCAAGGCCACCATACATCAATCGTACAAAAAGGTCTCCGATATGGCATAATCCTTTTTATCATCTCAGAAGTCTTTTTCTTTGCAGGCTTTTTTTGAGCCTTTTATCATTCCAGTTTAGCCCCAACTCCCGAACTAGGAGGTTGTTGACCCCCAACAGGCATCCACCCCCTAAGCCCCCTAGAAGTACCCTTACTAAATACATCCGTTTTATTAGCCTCAGGGGTTTCAATTACTTGAGCTCATCATAGCCTAATAGAAGGTAACCGTAAACAAATGCTCCAAGCTCTATTTATTACTATTATATTAGGGGTTTACTTCACCTTACTTCAAGCATCAGAATATTCTGAGACATCCTTCACTATTTCTGATGGAGTCTATGGCTCAACTTTCTTTACAGCCACAGGCTTTCATGGACTCCACGGTATCATCGGTTCAACCTTTCTAACTATCTGCTTCCTCCGACAATTAAAGTTCCACTTTACATCTAGCCACCATTTCGGATTTGAAGCCGCTGCCTGATACTGACACTTCGTAGATGCAGTCTGACTATTCTTACACGTTTTCACTTATTGATGAGGATCCTGTCCCTTTAGTATAAATTAGTACAATTGACTTCCAATCAATTAGCCCTGGTACACCCCAGGAAAGAACAATAAACTTAATTTTATCACTAATTACAGATATAACACTTGCATTACTTCTGGACTCTATTGCATTTTGACTCCCACAACTCAACATATACACAGAAAAATCCAGCCCTTATGAATGTGGCTTTGATCCAACAGAATCAGCTCGCCTACCCTTTTCTATAAAATTTTTCTTAATTGCCATTACTTTTCTTTTATTCGACCTAGAAATTGCTCTCCTCCTCCCCCTTCCCTGAGCCACCCAAACAATTAACCTTGATCTTATATTAATAATAGCCCTAGCCCTAATTTTTATTCTAGCCCTAGGATTTGTATACGAATGAACTCAAAAAGGACTTGAATGAATCGAATATGGTAATTAGTTTAATTAAAAACAAATGATTTCGACTCATTAGACTATGAATAATACATAATTGCCAAAATGCCATATATCTACATTAATCTTATCCTTGCTTTCCTAACATCACTCCTAGGTATACTAATATATCGTTCACATCTTATATCTTCCCTACTATGTCTAGAAGGTATAATACTCTCAATATTCATTATAACTTCACTAACAATCCTAAATCTTCACTTCACCTTAGCCAACACAGCCCCAATTATGCTTCTAGTGTTCGCAGCCTGTGAAACCGCCGTAGGATTAGCCTTACTAGTAATGGTATCAAACACATATGGCCTAGACTATGTAAAAAACCCTAATCTTCTACAATGTTAAAAATTATTATACCAACATTAACAATAATCCCACTAACATGATACTCTAAAGAATATACTATTTGAATTAATACCACCATCCACAGCCTAATAATTAGTTTCATCACCCTTTCTCTTTTAAACTACCCCTATGACAATAACACAAATTTCTCACTCACTTTCTTTACCAATTCTCTATCAGCACCACTACTAATCTTAACCACCTGATTACTTCCTCTAATAATTATAGCCAGCCAAAATCACCTATCAAAAGAACCACTTGTACGAAAAAAACTATATATCTCTATACTGATCATACTTCAAATCTTTCTGATTATAACCTTTACTGCCACAGAATTAATTCTCTTCTATATCTTATTTGAAGCAACATTAATCCCTACCCTAATTATGATTACACAATGAGGAAACCAAACAGAACGACTAAATGCCGGCCTTTATTTTTTATTTTATACACTAATTGGGTCACTTCCCCTACTCATTGCCCTCATTTACACCCAAAATCTCCTAGGAACATTAAACATAATAATTAACCCCCTTACTATATAGAACCTTCCCAACTCTTGATCAAATAATATTCTTTGATTAGCTTGCATACTAGCCTTTATAGTAAAAATA
>NW_007185133.1:0-654 GCF_000164805.1 Carlito syrichta
TTCCATTCCTTTCCATTCCATTCCATTCCATAACAGTCCATTCCATTTCTCTCCATTCCATTCCACTCCATGCCATTTCATTCCATTCCATTCCACTCCATTCCATTCCATTCAACTCTTTCTATTCCATTCCACTCTCTTCCATTGCATTCAATCCTTTCCATTCCATTCCTCTCCCTTCCTTTCCATACTTTTCCTCTAAATCCCTTTCAATACCATTCCTCTCCATTCATTTCCATTCCACTCCATTCCATTATTCTCCATTCCATTCCATTCTATTCCTTTCCATTCTATCCATTCCATTCCTCTCCATTCCATTCTATTCCATTCCATTACACCCCATTCCATTCCAATATTTTGATTCCTCACCATTCCATTCCATTCAATTCTATTCCACACTTATCCATTCCATTTCAATCCATTCCATTCGATTCCACTGCATTCCATTCCCTTTCTCTCCATTGAATTCCATTTCTGCCCATTCCATTCCACTCCTCTCCTTTCCATCTCTCCCACAAATTCCATTCCATTCCCTTGCGTTCCATTCCTCTCCATCCATTCCATTCCTCTCCATTCAATTCCATTCTCCATTCCATTCTATTCCTGTCCCTTCAATTCCATTCTTGTCCATTCCATTCCATTCCTCTCCATTCA
>NW_007185134.1:0-39405 GCF_000164805.1 Carlito syrichta
TCCATTCCATTCCATTACTTTCCATCCCTCTCCATTCTTTCGACTCTATTCCATTCCATTACAATCCATTCCATTCCATTACACTCCATTCCATTACATTCTTATCCGTTTCTTTGCATTCAATTCCTCTCCATTCCGTTCCTCTTCATTCCATTCCTTTCCATTCCTCTCGATTTCACTACATTCCTCTCCATTTCTTCTCATTCCCCTCCATTCTATACTAATCTATTACATTCCATTCCTCTCCATTCCATTCCAATCCAGTCCTCTCCATTTCATCACATTACATTCTTCTCCATTTCATTCCTGTCCATTTCATTCCATTACATTCCTCCCCATTTCATTCCATTCTATTCCTTTCCATTCCTATCCTCTCCATTCAATTTCTCTCCATTCCATTCCTCTCTGTTTCATTCCATTCCTTTGAATTCTTCTTCATTCCACTCCATTCCATTCCTCTCCTTTCCTCTATGCTTCATTCCATTGCATTCCTATCCATTCCATCCTCTCCATTCCATTCCATTTCTCTCAATTCCTCTCAATTCCATTCTGCTCCATTCTTATACATTCCTTTCCATACCATTCATTCGATTCCATACCTCTCCATTCCATTTCATTCCATTCAATTTCATTCCATTCCCTTCCATTCCTCTCCATTCCATTCCATATCATTGCATTCCAGTCCATTCCATTCCGTTCCACTTCATTCCATGCCATTCTTCTCCATTCCATTCCATTCAATTTTGGTCGGTTCCATTCCATTCCTCTTCATTCCATTATTCTCCATTCCATTCCATTCTTCTTCTCTCCATTCCATTCAATTGCGTCCATTCCATTCCTCTCCATTAAATTCCATTCCATTACTTCCCTTTCTTTCCACATCATTCCATTCCATTCCATTTCTATCCGTTCCATTCCATCCCATTCAATTCCATTCATTCCATTCCTTTCCATTCCATTCCATTCCACTCCATTCCATTGCATTCAATTCCATTCCATTCCTCTCCATTCCATTCCATTCCATTCCATTCTGTTCCACACCATTCCATTCCCTTCCTCTCCATTCCGTAACATTCCATTTCTGTCAGTTCCATTCCATTCCTCTTTCTTCCATTGTTCTCCATTCCATTCCTTTCCATTCCATTCCATTCCATTCCATTCTCATCCATTCCTTTCCATTCTATTCCATTCCATTCCTCTCCATTCCATTCCTTTCCTCACCATTCGCAACCATTTCCTTCCATTCCTTTCCATTCCTCTCCATTTCGGGCCATTGCATTCCATTGCATTCAATTCCACTCCTCGCAACTCCATTCCACTCTATTCAATCCATTCCATTCCTCTCCATTCTTTTCATTTCCTTTCCAATCCACTCCACCTCATTCCATTCCATTCCTCTCCATTCAAATACATTTCATTCCACTCCATTCCAATTCATTCCATTCCATTTCATTCCTTTCCTCTCCATTCTATTCCTCTGCCTTCTATTCCATTCCATTCCTCTCCTTTCCATTCCATTTTACTCAAATCGATACCATTCCATTTATTTCCATTCTTCTCCATTCCATTCCATTCTTCTCATTCCATATTATCCCATTCCTCTAGTTTCCATTCCTCTCCTCTCCATTCCATTCCTCTCCCTTCCATTCGTCTCCATTCCTTTCCATTCCATTGCATTCCACAACAGTCCATTCCATTACTCTCCATTCCTTTCCACTCCATGGCATTCCATTCCTTTCCATTCCTCTCCATTCCATTCAATTCCCTACCTCTCCTTACATTCCATTTCCCTCTAATCGATTCCATACCATTCCATTCCATTCCACTCCTCTCCATTCCATTCCATTCCATTCTATTCCCATTCATTCATTCCATTCCATTTCTCTCCATTCCATTCCATTTCTCTCCATACAATTCCATTTCTCTCCATGCCATTCCATTTCTCTGCAATCATTTCCATTCCTTTCTATTCCACTCCATTTCATTCCCCTTCTTTTCATTCCATTCCATTCCTCTCCATTCCAGTCTACTCCATTCCATTTCACTCCATTCTATTCCATTCCACTCCATTCCATTCCACTACACTCCATTCCATTCCACTCCTTTCCATTCCATTCTTGTCCATTCAAATCCATTCATCTCCAATCCATTCCTCTCCATTCATTCCTCTCCATTCCATTACTCTCCAATCCATTCAATTCTTGTCCATTCCATTCCATTCCATTCCACTCCATTCCATTGCATTTCTCTCCATTCCATTCCATTCCATTCCTCTCAATGACATTGCATTCAATTCCTCTCCCTTCAATCCTCTCCAAGGACTTCCTTTCCATTCCTCTCCATTCCATTGCATTCCTCTCGATTTCTTCTCATTCCCCTCCATTTCATTCCAGTCTATTCCATTCCATTCCTCTCCGTTCTATTCCATTCCATTCCAGTCCATTCCAATCCATTCATCTCCATCCCACTCCATTCCATTCCTATACACTCCATTTCATTACATTCCTCTCCATTCAATTCAATTCCACTCTATTCCATTCCATTGCATTCCATTGCTTTCATTTCCATACCATTCCTCTACATTAAATTTCATTTTAATACTCTCTATTCTATTCCACTTCACCTCATTTGATTCAATTCCATCAATTCCATTCCACTTTATCCCAATTCATTGCTCTCCATTCCATTCCATTCCATTCTATTCATTCAACTCAATCCATTCCTCTGCATTCCATTCCTCTGTATTCTATTCTATTCCATTCCATTCCATTTGTCTCCATTCCATTTCATTCATCTCACCATTACATTCAATTCGGTCCATTCCATTCCTCTCCATTCCATTCCATTCCTCACCTTTTCATTCCACACCATTCCATTCCATGTCATTCCTTCCCATGCCTTTCCATTTCTCTCCATTCCGTCCTTTCAATTCCATTAATTCCTTTCCATTCCATTCTATTTCATTGCTCTCCATTCCATTCCTCTCCATTCCATTTCATTCCATTCCTCTCCACTCCATTCCATTCCTCTCTTCTCCATTCCATTCCTCTCCATTCCATTCCTCTCCATTCCATTCCTCTCCATTCCATTCCTCTCCTTTCATTCCTCTGCATTCCTTTCCATTCCATCCGTATCCATTCCTTTTTTCTCCATTCCTTTCCACTGTATGTCATTCCTTTCCATTCCATTCTTCTCCATTCCATTCCTCTCCATTCCATTCCTTTCCTCTCCTTTTCATTGTACACCATTCCATTCTATTCCTTTCCTTTCCATGCCTTTCCATTCCTCTCCATTCCATCTTTTCAATTCCATTCATTCCATTCCATTTCATTGTTCTCCATTCCATTCCATTCCTCTCCATTCCATTTCATTCCATTCATCTCCACTTCATTCCATTCCTCTCCTCTCCATTCCGTTCCTTTCCATTCCATTCCATTCCATTCCTCTCCCTTTCATTCCTCTGCTTTCCTTTCCATTCCATACCTGTCCATTCCTTTTCTATCCATTCCTTTCCACTGTATGTCATTCCATTCCTCTCCATTCTATTCCTCTACATTCCATTCCATTCCCTACCTCTTCATTCCAATCCATATCCCTCCATTCGATCCAATTCCATTCAATTCTTTTTGAATCCATTCTTTTCCATTCCTCTCCATTCCATTCCATTCTTGTCCATTGCATTCCATTCCTTTCCATTCCATTCCATTGCATTCCATCTCTCTCCATTCCATTCCACTCCATTCCATTCCATTTCACTCCTTTCAATTCCATTCTATTCCATTCTTATCCTTTCCATTGCATTCAATTCCTCTCCATTCCATTCCTTTCCATTCCTCTCGATTCCATTCCATTCCTCTTCATTTCTTCTCATTCCCCTCCATTCGTTTCCAATCTATTTCATTCCATTCCTCTCCATTCCATTCCATCCCTCTACATTCCATTCCATTCCATCTTCTCCATTTCATTCCTGTCCATTCCATTCCATTCCATTCTTTTCCATTCCATTCCATTCTATTCTATTCCATTCCGTTCATCTCCTTTCCATTTCTCCCCATTTCATTCCATTCTCTTCCATTCCATTCCTCTCCATTCCTTTCCATTTCTTTCCATTCCATTTCTCTCCCATACCATTTCATTTCACTCCATTTTTCTCCACTCCATTCCTTTATATTACTCTCCATTTCATTTCGTTGCATTCCATTTCACTCCATTCCCTTCCATACCACACAACTCCATACCATTGCACTTCATTCCATTACCTTCCAATCCACTCCATTCCATTCCTCTCCATTCCAGTCCATTCTTCTCCATTCCGTCGCCTCCATTCCATTCCACTCCATTTGATTCCATTCCATTCCATTCCTCTACATTCCATACATCCCTATCCATTCCAACCATTCCTCTCCATTCTATTCCACTCATTCCTTTCCATTCCATCCATTCCTCTCCATTCCATTCCATTACAAAACTTTCCATTTCATTCCAGTTAACTTCATTTGATTCGATTCCATTCCATTCCTCTGCATTCCATTCCATTCCTCACCATTCCATTCCATTCCACTTCCTTCCAATCCTTTACATTCCATTCCATTCCTCTCAATACCATTCCATTCCATCCTCTCCATTTCACTCAAAGCTTGTCTATTCTATTCCCTTCCTCTCCATTTCATTCTTCTTCATTCCTTTCCATTCCAATCCTCTCGAGACCATTCCATTCCATTCCAATCTATTCCTTTCCATTCCATTCCATTCCATTCCATTCCTCTCCATTCCATTCATATCTATCCATACTATTCCTTTCCTATCCATTCATTTCCATTCCTCTATATTCCATTCCATTCCTCTCCATTCCTTCTCATTCCCCTAAATTCAATTCCAATCCATTACATTCCATTCCTCTCCATTCCATTCCATTCCATTACTCTACATTCCATTCCATTCTTCTCCATTTCAGTCCTGTCCCTGCCATTCCATTACATTCCTTTCCATTCCATTCCATTCAACTCTATTCCATTCCATTCATCTCCATACCATTCCTCCCCACTCTATTCCATTCTCCTCCATTCCATTCCTCTCAATATATTTCCATTTCATTCCAGTCCATTTTTCTCCACTCCATTCCATTTCATTCCACTCTATTTCTATCCAATCCATTCCATTGCATTACTCTCCATTTCATCCTGCTGCACTCCATTTCACCTCATTCCCTTTCATTCCACTCAACTCCATTCCATTTCACTCCATTCCATTCCACTCCATTCAATTCCATCCACTCCATGCCATTCCATTCCTCTCCATTCCATGCCATTCCATTCCTCTCCATTCCATTCCACTCCATTCGATTACATTCCATTCCATCCACTCCATGCCAGTCCATTCCTCTCCATTCCATGCCATTAATCTCCATTACATTCCACTCATTCAATTCCATTCCATTGCATTCCTCTCCTTTACATTCTACACCTTTCCATTCCATTACATTCCTTTCCATTCCATTCCATTCCTCTCCACTCTGCCCCATTCAATTCCAATCATTCCATTCCATTCCATTCCGTTCTTCTCCATTCCATTCCATTCCATTCTTCTCCATTCTATTCCATTCATCTCCACTCCATTCCGTTCCTCTCCTTTCCATTCCATTCCTCTCTGTACCACTCCATTCTCTTCCATTCTATTCTATTCTTATCCGTTCCTTGCTTTCAATTCCTCTGCATTCCATTCCTCTCTAATCCATTCCTTTCCATTCCTCTCTATTCCATTACATTCCTCTACATTCATTCTCATTCCCCTAAATTCAATTCCAATCTATTCCATTCCATTCCTCTCCATTCCATTCCATCCCTCTACATTTCATTCCATTCCATTCTTCTCCATTTCATTCCTGTCCATGCCATTCCATTCCATTCCTTTAAATTCCATTCCATTAGACTCTATTACATTCCATTCAACTTCATACCATTCCTCCCCATTCCATTCCTTTCTCTTCCATTCCATTCCTCTCCACTGCTTTCCGTTTCAATCCATTCCATTTCTCTCCATTCCATTCCAATTCATTCCACTCCATTTCTATCCAATCCATTCCACTGCATTACTCTCCATTTCATTCTTTTGCACTTCATTTCACTCCATTCCTATCTATTCCACTCACCTTCGTTCCATTCTACTCCATTCCATTCCATTCCACTCCATGCCATTCCATTCCTCTCCATTCCATTCCATTCCACTCCTCTCAATTCCATTCCATTCCATTTGATTCCATTCCATTCCATTCCATCCCTGTCCATTCCATTCCATTCCACTCATTCAATTCAATTCCATTCCATTCCTCTCCATCCCATAACATTCCAAAACTCTCTGTTCCATTCCAAATAACTTCACTTGATTCCAGTTCATTCCATTTCTCCTCATTCCATTCCATTCCTCGCCTTTCCATTCCATTCCAATTCCCTCCAATCCTATCCATTCCATTCCATTCCGTTTCTCTCCATTCCATTCCATTCCATTCCATTCCATTCCATTCCATTCCATTCCATTCTATTCTATTCCATTCCATTCTCTCCATTTCATTCAATTTTTGTCCATTCCATTCGATTCCTCTCCAATTCCTTCCTCTCCATTCTATTCTATTCGTCTCTTGCCATTCCATTCCTTTCCATTCCATTTCACTCATTTCCTTTCCATTCCTCACCATATCTTTCCATTCTATTCCATTTTATTCCATTCTTCTCCATTCCATTGCATTCAATTCCTATCCATACCATTCGTTGCATTCCATTCCATCCCATTTGTTTCCATTCCATTCTATTCCTCTCCATTACATTCCATAGCATTCCTCTCCATTCCATTCCATTCCGATCTGTTCCTTTCCTTTCCTCACCATTCCATTCCATTCCATTCTATTCCTCTGTTCCTATACCATTTTTCTCCATTTCATTCCATCCCAATTTTCTCCTTTTATTCTGGTATTTTCCACTCCATTCCATTCCATTTCTTTCCATTCCATTCTTCTCCATTCCATTCTTCTCCATTCCATTCCGTTCTATTCATCTCCACTCCATTCCATTCCTCTCTTTTCCATTCCATTCCTCTCAATTCCACTCCATTCTCTTCCATTCTAATCCATTCCTATCCGTTCATTGCTTTCAATTCCTCTGCATTCCATTCCTCTCCATTCCATTCCTTTCCATTACTCTCTATTCCATTACATTCCTCTGCATTCCTTCTCATTCCCCAAAATTCAGTTCCAATCCATTACATTCCATACCTCTCCATTCCATTCCATTCCATTACTCTACATTCCATTCCATTCCATTCTTCTCCATTTCATTCCTGTAATGCCATTCCATTCCATTCATCTTCATACCATTCCTCCCCATTCCATTCCTTTCTCTTCCATTCCATTCCTCTCCATTGCTTTTCATTTCTATCCATTCCATTTCTCCCCACTCCATTGCATTTCATTCCACTCCATTTCTATCCAATCCATTCCGTTGCATTACTCTCCATTTCATTCTTTTGCTCTCCATTTCACTCCATTCCCATCTATTCCACTCACCTTCGTTCCATTCTACTCCATTCCATTCCATTCCACTCCATGCCATTCCATTCCTCTCCATTCCATTCCATTCCACTCCTCTCAATTCCATTCCATTCCATTCCATCCCTGTCCATTCCATTCCATTCCTCTCCATTCCATTCCACTCATTCAATTCAATCCCATTCCATTCCTTTCCATCCCATAACATTCCAAAACTCTCTGTGCCATTCCAAATAACTTCACTTGATTCCAGTCCATTCCATTTCTCCTCATTCCACTCCATTCCTCACCTTTCCATTCCATTCCAATTCCCTCCAATCCTATCCATTCCATTCAGTTTCTCTCCATTCCATACCATTCCTTTCCGTTTCTCTCCATTCCATTCCATTCTATTCCATTCCATTCTCTCCATTTTATTCAATTTTTGTCCATTCCATTCGATTCCTCTCCAATTCCTTCCTCTCCATTCTATTCTATTCGTCTCTTGCGATTCCATTCCTTTCCATTCCATTTCACTCATTTCCTTTCCAACCCTCACCATATCTTTCCACTCTATTCCATTTTATTCCATTCTTCTCCATTCCATTGCATTCAATTCCTATCCATTCCATTCGTTGCATTCCATTCCATCCCATTCGTCTCCATTCCATTCCATTCCTCTCCATTACATTCCATAGCATTCCTCTCCATTCCATTCCATTCCGATCTGCTCCTTTCCATTCCTCACCATTCCATTCCATTCCATTCCATTCTATTCCTCTGTTCCTATACCATTTTTCTTCATTCCATTCCATCCCAATTTTCTCTTTTTATTCTGGTATTCTCCACTCCATTCCATTCCATTTCTTTCCATTCCATTCCATTCCATTCCATTCTTCTCCATTCCATTCTTCTCCATTCCATTCCATTCTATTCATCTCCACTCCATTCCATTCCTCTCTTTTCCATTCCATTCCTCTCAATTCCACTCCATTCTCTTCCATTCTAATCCATTCCTATCCGTTCATTGCTTTCAATTCCTCTGCATTCCATTCCTCTCCATTCCATTCCTTTCCATTCCTCTCTATTCCATTACATTCCTCTGCATTCCTTCTCATTCCCCTAAATTCAATTCCAATCCATTCCATTCCATTCCTCTCCATTCTATTCCATTCCATTACTCTACATTCCATTCCATTCCATTCTTCTCCTTTTCATTCTTGTCCATGTCATTCCATTACATTCCTTTACATTCCATTCCATTCGACTCTATTACATTCCATTCATCTTCATACCATTCCTCCCCATTCCATTCTATTCCCCTCCATTCCATTCATCTCCATTTCTTTCCATTTCATTCCATTTCTTTTCTCTCCACTCCATTCCATTTCATTCCACTCCATTTCTATCCAATCCATTCCATTGCACTTCTCCCCATTCCATTGCACTACTCCCCATTCCATTCTTTTGCACTCCATTTCACTACATTCCCTTCCCTTCCACTCACCTCCGTTCCATTCCACTCAATTCCATTCCATTCCTTTCCATTCCATTCCTCTCCATTCCATTCCTCTCCATTCCATTCCACTCTATTCAATTCCATTCCATTCCATTCCTCTACATTCCAATTTATCCCTGTCCATTCCATTCCATTCCTCTCCATTCAATTCCACTGATTCTATTCAATTCCATTCCATTCCTCTCCATCCCATCACACTCCAAAACGCTCTATTCCATTCCAAATAACTTCATTTGATTCCAGTTCATTCCATTTATCCACATTCCATTCCATTCCTCGCCATTCCATTCCATTCCAATTCCCTCCAATACTATCCATTCCATTCCATTCCATTCCTCACCATTCCATTCCATTCCATCCTCTCCATTTCCTTACATTTTTGTCCATTCCTATCCATTCCCATTCATTTCCTTCTACTCCAGTCCATTCCATTCCTCTCCATGCCATTCCATTCCTTTCCATTCCATTTCACTCCATTCCTTTCCATTCCTCACCATATCTTTCCACTCTATTCCATTTTATTCCATTCCTCTCCATTCCATTGCATTCAATTCCTATCTATTCCATTCGTTGCATTCCATTCCATCCCATTCGTCCCCATTCCATTCCATTCCTCTCCATTACATTCCATAGTATTCCTCTCCTTTCCATTCCATTCCAATCTGCTCCTCTCCATTCCTCACTATTCCATTCCGTTGCATTCCATTCCTTTCTATTCCTCTGTTCCTATACCATTTTCTCCATTCCATTCCATCCCAATTTTCTCCTTTTATTCCAGTCTTCTCCATTCCATTCCATTCCATTTCTTTCCATTCTTTCCAAGACATTCCATTCCATTCCATTCCATACCATTCCATTCCTTTCCATTCGTATCCTTTCCATTCAATTTTTCTCCATTCCATTCCTCTCTATTTTTTTCCATTCCTTTCCACACGTCTCCATTTCTCTCCTTTCTTCTATGTTCCATTCTGTTCCACTCCATTCCATTCCATTGCATTCCATTCCTCTCCATTCCTTTCCGTTCCATTCCACTCTATTCTATTCCATTCAATTCCATTCCATTCCTCTCAATTCCTCTTGATTCCATTCCGCTCCATTCTTGCACTTTCCTTTCCAAATCATTCTTCGATTCCATTCCTCTACATTCCATTCCACTAGATTCCATTGCTTTCCATTCTCTTCCATTCCTCTCCATTCCATTCCATTCCATTTCTCTCCATTTCTTTCCATTCCACTACATTCCATTTCATTTCATTCCTGTCAGTTCCATTCCATTCCTCTTCATTCCATTATTCTCCATTCTATTCCATTCCATTCCTTTCCATTCCATTCCTTTCCGTTTTATTCCATTCCATTCCTCTCCATTCCATTCCATTCCTCACCATTCAAAACCATTCCCTTCCATTTCTTCCCATCCCTCACCATTTCATTCCATTCCATTCCATTCGACTCCACTCAATTCCATTCCATTCCCCTCCATTCAATTCACTTCCTTTCTAATCCACTCCACCCCATTACATTCCATTCAAATCCATTTCATTCCACTCAATTCCAGTCCATTCCATTCCTCTCCATTCTTTTCCTCTGCATTCTATTCCATTCCATTCCTCTCTTTTCCATTCCCTTTCACTCATATCGATTCCATGCCATTCCTTTCCATTCTTCTCCACTCCATTCCTTTCCTCTCCATTCCATTCTACTCCATTGCTCTACATTCATTCCTCTTCTCTCCATTCCATTCCTCTCCCTTCCTTTCCTCTCCATTCCTTTCATTCCATTCCATTCCATTCCACAACAGTCCATTCCATTACTCTCCATTCCATTCCACTCCATGTCCTTCCATTCCTTTACATTCCTGTCCATTCCATTTATTTCGCTACCTCTCCTTCCATAACATTTCCCTCTAATCGATTCCATACCATTCCATTCCTCTCTATTCCGTTCCATTCCATTCCATTTCCATCCATTGCATTCCATTCCATTCCATTTCTCTCCATTCCATTCCTTTTCTCTCCATACGATTCCATTTCTCTCCATTCCATTCCATTTCCCTGAATTCCATTCCATTCCTTTCCATTCCACTCCATTCCATTCCCCTCCATTTCATTCTCTTCCAATTCTCTCCATTCCATTCTACTCCATTCCATTCCACTCCATTCCTTTCCATTCCTATCCATTCTATTCCATTCCTCTGCATTCCATTCCATTCCACTCCATTCCATTCCTCTCCATTCCATTCCACTACACTCCATTCCATTCCTCTCCCTTCCATTCCATTCTTTTCCATTCAAATTCATTCCTCTCCATTTCATTTCTCTCCATTCATTCCTCTCCATTCCATTCCATTCCATTACTTTACATTTCACTC
This sequence comes from Carlito syrichta, assembly GCF_000164805.1. Classification (NCBI taxonomy): domain Eukaryota; kingdom Metazoa; phylum Chordata; class Mammalia; order Primates; family Tarsiidae; genus Carlito; species Carlito syrichta. The sequence continues at coordinate 11,404 of NW_007185134.1, forward strand.
AATTCTTGTCCATTCCACTGCTTTCCATTCCATTCCACTCCATTTCATTCCATTCCTCTCCATTCCATTCCATTCCATTCTATTCCATTCCTCTCCATGCCATTGCATTCAATTCCTCTCCCTTTAATTCCTCTCCAACCCATTCCTTTCCATTTCTCTCCATTCCATTGCATTCCTCTCCATTCCTTCTCATTCCCCTCGATTCCATTCCAGTCTATTCCATTCCGATCCTCTCCATTCTAATCCATTCCATTCCATTACACTCCATTGCATCCCATTCAATTCATCTCCATCCCACTCCATTCCATTCCTATCCATTCCATTCCAATACATTCCTCTCCATTCCATTCAATTCCACTCTATTCCATTCCATTGCATTCAATTGGATTCATCTCCATACCATTCCTCTCCATTAAATTCCATTCCAATACTCTCCATTCCATTCCACTTCTAGTCACTCGATTCAATTCCATCCAATTCCTTTCCACTATATCCAATTCCATTCCTCTCTGTTCCATTCCATTCCATTCATTCCACTCCATCAAATTCTCTGCATTCCATTCCTCTGTATTCTATTCCATTCCATTCCATTCCATTCTTCTTTCGTTACATTCAATTCCGTCCATTCCATTCCTCTCCATTCCATTCCTCTCCTTTTCATTCCACACCATTCCATTCCATTCCTTTCCATACCATTTCATTGATCTCCATTCTACTCCATTCAATTCCATTCATTCCATTCCATTCCATTGTTCTCCAATCCATTCCATTCCATTCAATTCCATTCCGTTCCTCTCCATTCCATTCCATTCATCTCCACTATATTCCATCTCTCTCCTTTCCATTCCATTCCTCTCCATTCCATTCCTCTACCTTTCCTTCCACTGCATTCCTTTCCATATCATCCCTGTGCATTCCTTTTTTCTCCATTCCTTTCCACTCCATGTCATTCTATTCCATTCCTCTCAATTCTATTCCTCTCCATTCCTTTCCATTCCCTACCTCTCCATTCCAATCCATATCCCTCCATTCCATTCAACTCCTTTTGATTCCTTTCAAATCCATTCTATTCCATTCCTCTCCATTCCTTTCTATTCTTGTCTATTGCATTCCATTCCTCTCCATTCCATTCCATTGCATTCCATCCCTCTCCGTTCCATTCCCCTCCATTCCATTCCATTACACTCCATTCCATTCCATTTCACTCAATTCCCTTCCATTCTATTCCATTCTTATCCGTTCCATTGCATTCAATTCCTCTCCTTTCCATTCCTCTCCATTCCATTCTTTTCCATTCCTCTCGATTCCATTACATTCCTCTCCATTCCTTCTCATTCCCCTCCATTTCACCCCAATCTATTCCATTTCATTCCTCTCCATTCCATTCCATACCATTCCTCTCCATTCCATTCCCCTACATTCCATTTCTCTGAATTCCATTCCATCCCATTCCTCTTCATTCCATTCCATCCCATTCCTCTTCATTCCATTCCATGCCTCTCCATTCCAATCCATTTCATTTCATTCCATTCCATTCCCTTCCTCTCCTATCCATTCCATTCCATTCCCTTCCATGCAATTCCACCCCATTCCATTCAATTCCTCTCCATTACATTCCATTTCTGTCCATTCCATTTCATTCCCCTCCATTCCATTCCATTGCATTCCATTCCATTCCTCTCCATTCCATTTTTCTCCCTTAAATTCCATTCCAATCCATTGCATTATATTTCCTACGATTCCATTCCATTCCTTTCCATCGCATTCCCTTCCTCTCCATTCCATTCCATTCCGCTCCATTCCATTCCATTCCTCAAGTGATTCCATTCCTTTTCATCCATTCCGTTCCTCTCCATTCCTCTCAAATCCATTCCATTCTATTCCATTCCATTTCAGTCCATTCCATTATTCTCCATTCCATTCCACCCCATGCCATTCTATTCCATTCCATTCCTCTCCATTCCATTCCTCTCTATTCCATTCCATTCTTCTCCATTTATCTCCATCCCATTCTACTCCATTTCTCTATGTTCCATTCCATTTCATTCCACTTCATTTCAATCCATTCCATTCCAATCCTTTCAATTCCATTCCGTTCCATTCCTCTCCATTCCATTCCATTTTTGTCCATTCCATTCCGTTCCTCTCCACTCCATTATCCTCCATTCCATTCCATTCTTCTCCTTTACTCACGATTCCATTCCCTTCTATTCCTCTCCATTCCATTCCTTTCCATTCCTCTCCATTCTATTCTATTCCTCTCCATTCCATTATACTCCATTCAATTCCATTCCATTTCTTTCCATTCATTCCATTCGTCACCATTCATTCTATTCCATTCCATTCCACTCCATTCCAGTTAATTCCAATCCTTTCCTTTGGATTCATCGCCATTCCTTTCCATTCCTTTCCAATCCACTCCACTCCAATCAATTCCATTCCACCCCATTCCATTCAGTTTCATTCAGTTCCATTCCATATCTGTCCATTCCATTCCATTCCTCTCCATTCAATTATTCTCCCTAACATTCCAAAGCATTCCCTTCCTTTCCTCTACATTACATTCCTCTCCATTTATTCCATTGCATTCCATTCCATTCCATTCCCCTCAATTCCATTTCATTCCATTCGTCTCCATTCCATTCCATTCCTCTCCATTTCATTTCTCTCCATTCCCTTCCATTCCATTCCTCTCCAGTCCTCTTTTCCATTCCATTTCATTTCATTCCATTCCATTCCATTCCATTCCATTCCACTTCCTTCCAATCCTATCCATTCCATTCCATTCTATTCCTCTCCATTCCATTCTATTCCATTCCTTTCCACTCCATTCCTTTCCATTCCTCTCCATTCCATTCCATTACACTCCATTTCACTCCATTTCACTCTTTTTAATTCCATTCCACTCCATTCCATTACACTCCATTCCATCCCACTCCACTCCATTCCATTCCTCACCATTCCATTCTTGACTATTCCATTCCATTTCTCTCCATTCCATTCCATTCTATTCCATTCTATTCCATTCCTCTCCATTCCATTGTATTCAATCCTCTCCATTCCATTCCTCTCTATTCCTTTCCATACTATTCCTCTAAATCCCATTCCATTCCATTCCTCTCCATTACATTCCATTCCACTCCATTCCATTATTCTCCATTCCATTTCATTCCATTATTCTCCATTCCATTCCATTCTATTTCTCTCCTTTCCATTCTATTCCATTCCTTTACACCACATTTCATTCCAAACCTTTCGATTCCTCACCATTTCATTCCATTGCATTCCATTTCTTTCCATTTCCCTCTTATTCATTCCTTTCCACTCCGTTCCATTCAATTCCACTCCAATCCATTCCATTACTTTCCATTGAATTATATTTCTGTCCATTCAATTCCATTCCTCTCCTTTCCATTATACTCCATTCCATTCCATTGCATTCCATTCCATTGCTCTCCATTCAATTTCTCTCCCTTAAATTCCATTGATTCTATTCCATTCCCTTGCATTCCATTCCTCTCCATTCCATTCCATTCCATTCTCTCCATTCCATTCATCTCCATTACATTCCATTGCTTTCCATCCCATTCCATATCTCTCCATTCCTCTCCATTCCATTACTTTCAATTGCATTCCATTCCTCTCCATTCCTCTCCATTCCATTCCCTTCTATCCATTCCATTCCTCTCCATTCCATTCCATTCTTCAGCATTCCAAACCATTCCCTTTAATTCCTTTTCAATCCTCGCCTTTCCATTCCATTCCACTCCACTTCATTCCATTCCACCATATTCCTTCCATTCCACTCTATTTATTCCATTCCATTCCTCTCCATTCAATTCCTTTCGTTTCCAATCCACTCCACCCATTCCATTCCATTCCTCTCCATTCAATTCCATTTTCTTCCATCCCATTCTACTCCATTCCATTCCATTCCTCTCCAATCTTTTTCTCTGCGTTCTATTCCATTCCATTCCTCTCCTTTTCTTCCCTTTTCGTTCAATTCATTTCCATTCCATTCCATTCCATTCTCCTCCACTCCATTCCATTACTCTTTCCATTCAACGTCATTCCTCTACATTCCATTCCTCCCCTCTCCATTCCATTCTTCTCCCTTCCATTCCTCTCCATTCCTTCCATTCCATTCCATTCCATAACTGTCAATTCCATTTCTCTCATTCCATTCCACACCATGCCATTCCATGCCATTCCATTCCTCTACGTTCCATTCAATTCCGTGCCTCTTCCTTTCGTTCCAATTCCCCCTAATCGATTCCATTCCTTTCCATTCCATTCCTCTCCACTCCTCTCCCTTCCATACAATTCTATTCATATCCATTCCATTCCATTTCTTTCCATTTCTGTCCATTCCATTCCTCTCCATACGATTCCCTTTCTCTCCATTCCATTCCATTTCTCTCCATTCCATTCCATTCCTTTTCATTCCACTTCATTCCATTCGCCTCCTTTTCATTCCATTCCATTCCTCTCCATTCCATTCTACTCCATTCCACTCCATTCCATTCTATTCCTCTCCAATCCATTCCTTTTCTCTCCCTTCCATTACCTTCTTGTCCACACCATTCCATTCCTTTCCATTCCATTCAACTCCATTTCTCTACATTGCATTCCTCTCCTCTCCATTCCATTCCTCTCCCTTGCATTCCTCTCCATTCCTTTCCATTCCATTCCATTTCATAACAGTCCATTCCATTTATCTCCATTCCATTCCACTCCATGCAATTCCATTCCAATCCATTCCTCTCCATTGCATTCATCTCTACCTCTCCCTTACATTCCATTTCCCCCTAATCGATTCCATTCCTTTCCATTCCATTCATCTTCACTCCTCTCCATTTCATACCATTCTGTTTTCATTGCATTCTATTTCTTTCCATATCTGTCATTTCCATTCCCTTTCTCTCCATTCCATTTCATTTCTCTGCATTCCATTACATTCTTTTCCATTCCACTCCATTCCATTCCCCTCCATTTCATTCCATTCCATTCCTCTCCATTCCATTCCATTCCATTCCACTCCATTCCATTCCATTCCACTCCACTCCATTCCCGTCCTCTCCCTTCCAATCCATTCATGTCCATTTCATTCCATTCATCTCCATTCCATTCCCTTCCATTCATTCCTATCCATTCTATTCCATTCCATTACTCTCCATTCCATTCAATTCTTGTTCATTCCTCTCCATTCCATTCCATTCCATTCTATTCCATTCCTCTCCATTCAATTGCATTCAATGCCTCTGCTTCCATTCCTCTCCAACCCATTCCATTCCATTCCAATCCATTCCTCTCCATTCCTTCTCATTCCCCTCCATTCTTCTCCAGTCTATTCCATTCCATTCCTCTCCATTCTATTCCATTTCATTCCACTCCATTCCATTCCATTCAATTCATCTCCATCCCACTCCATTCCATTCGTATTAATTCCATTCCAGTACATACATCTCCATTCCATTCAATTCCACTCTATTCTATTCCATAGCATTCCATTGCATTCATCTCCATACCATTCCTCTCTATTCAATTCCATTCCAATACTCTCCATTCCCTTCCACTTCACGTCTTTCGATTCAATCCATTCAATTCCATTCCACTGTACCCCATTACATTCCCCTCAATTTCATTCCATTCCATTCATTTCCATTGCATTCCCTCAATTCCTCTGCATTCCATTACTTTGTTCCATTCCATTCTTCTCTCCCTTCCATTCAATTCCGTACTTTCCATTCCCCTCCATTCCATTCCATTCCATTCCTCTCTTTTTCATTCCACACCATTCCATTCCATTCCTTTCCGTTCCATTCCACACCATTCCTGTCCATTCCATCCCATTGAATTCCATTCATTCAATTCCATTCCATTCCATCCCATTGTTCTCCATTCCATTCCATTCCTTTCCTCTCCATTCCATTCCATTCATCTGCACTCCTTTCCATTCCTCTCCCTTCCATTCCATTCCACTACATACCATTCCATGCCTCTCCATTTTATTTCTCTGCATTCCTTCTCATTCCATTCCTTTCCACTCCATGTCATTCCATTCCTTTCCATTCTATTCCTCTCCATTCCATTCCATTCCCTACCTCTCCATTCCATTCTATTTCCCTCCATTTGATTCCTTTCAAATCCATTCCATTCCAATCCTCTCTATTCCTCCCCATTCCATTCAATTCTTGTCCTTTCCATTCCATTCCTCTCCATTCCATTCCATTACTTTCCATCCCTCTCCATTCTTTCCACTCCATTCCATTCCATTCCACTCAATTCCATTCCATTCTATTCCATTCTTATCTGTTCCTTTGCATTCAATTCCTCTCCATTCCATTCCTCTCCATCCCATTCCTTTCAATTCCTCTCGATTCCATTACATTCCTCTCCATTACTTCTCATTCCCATCCATTCTATACCAATCTATTACATTCCATTCCTCTCCATTTCATTCCATTCCATTTTTCTGCATTCCATTCCATTCCATTCTTCTCCATTTCATTCATGTACATTCCATTCCATTCCATTCCTTTCCATTCCATTCCATTCTAGTCTATTCCAATCCATTCATCTCCATGCCATTACTCCCCATTCCATTCCAATCTCCTCCATTATATTCCTCTCCATTCCTTTCAATTGCATTCCATTCCATTTCTCTCCACTCCATTCCATTTCATTACTCTCCATTCCATTCCACTGCATACCATTTCATTCCATTCCCTTCTATTCCACTCAACTCTATTCCATTACATTTCATTTCTTTCCATTCCACTCCATTCCATTCCATTCTTCTCCATTCCATTCCATTCCTCTCCATTCCATTCCACTCTATTTGATTCCATTCAATTCCATTTCTCTACATTCCATTCCGTCCCTGTCCATTCCTTTCCATTCCTCTCCATTCCATACCTCTCCTTTCCATTCCACTCATTCAATTCCATTCCATTCCATTCCTCTCCATTCCATACCATTCCAAAACTCTCCATTCCATTCCAATCAACTTCATTCGATTCCATTCCATTCCATTCCTCTGCATTCTATTCCATTTCATTCCACTTCATTCCAATCCTATCCATTCCATTACATTGCATTCCTCTCCATTTCATTCATTTCTTGTCCATTCCATTCAATTCTTCTCCATTTCATTCCTCTCCCTTCCATCCCATTCCTATCCATGCCATTCCATTCCATTCCACTCCATTCCTATACAATCTCACCAAATGATTCCATTCTATTCAATTCTATTCCATTCCTCTCCATTCCATTGTATTCAATTCTATTCTCTCCATTCCATTCCATCCCATTCGTCTCCATTCCATTCCATTCCATTCCACTCCATTCTATTCCATTCCTCTCCATTCCATTCTATTCCATTCCTCTCCATTCTATTGCATTCAGTTCCTCTGTCTCCCATTCCTCTCCAACCAATTCAATTCCATTCCATTCCTCTCCATTCCTTCTCATTCCCCTCAATTCCATTCCAGTCTATTCCATTCCATTCCTCTTCATTCTATTCCATTTCCTTCCACTCCATTCCATTCCATTCTACTCATCTCCATCCCACTCCATTCAATTCCTATCAATTCCATTCCAGTACATACCTCTCCATTCCATTTAATTCCACTCTATTCTATTCCATAGCATTCCATCGCATTCATCTCGATTCCATTCCTCTCCATTCAATTCCATTCCAATACTCTCCATTCCATTCCACTTCACGTCTTTTGATTCAATTCCATTCAATTCCATTCCACTGTACCCCATTCCATTCCCCTCCATTTCATTCCATTCCATTCCCTTCCATTCCACTCTCTCAATTCCTCTGCATTCCATTCCTCTGTGTTCCATTCCATTCCATTCCATTCCTCTCTATTCCATTCTTCTTCTCTCCCTTCCACTCAATTCCGTACTTTCCATCCCCCTCCATTCCATTCCATTCCACTCCTCTCCTTTTCATTCCACACCACTTCACCCCATTCCTTTCCGTTCCATTCCATTCCATTCCTCTTCATTCCATCCCATTCAATTTCATTCATTCCATTCCATTGCATTCCATTGTTCTCCATGCCATTCCATTCCATTCCACTCCATTCCTCTCCATTCCATTCCCTTCATCTCCACTACATTCCATTCCTCTCCTTTCCATTCCATTCCTGTCTATTCCATTCCATTCCTCTCCATTTCACTCCTCTCCCTTTCATGCCTCTGCATTCCTTCTCATTCCATTCCTTTCCACTCCATGTCATTCCATTCTATTCCTCTCCATTCCATTCCATTCCCTACCTCTCCATTCCATTCAATTTCCCGCCATTCGATTTTTTTCAAATCCATTCCATTCCATTCCTCTCCATTCCTCCCCATTCCATTCAATTCTTGTCCTTTCTATTCCATTTCTCTCCATTCCATTCCATTACATTCCACCCCTCTCCATTCTTTCCACTCCATTCCATTCCATTCCACTCAATTCCATTCCATTCTATTCCATTCTTATCCGTTCCTTTGCATTCAATTCCTCTCCATTCTTTTCCTCTCCATCCCATTCCTTTTCATTCTCCTCGATCCATTACATTCCTCTCCATTCCTTCTCATTCCCCTCCATTCTATACCAATCTATTACACTCCGTTCCTCTACATTCCATTCCATTCCATTGTTCTATATTCCATTCCATTCCATTCTTCTCCGTTTCATTCCTGTCCATTCCATCCCTTTCCATTCCCTTCCATTCTACTCTATTCCAATTCATTCAACTCCATACCATTCCTCCACATTCCATTCTATTCTCCTCCATTATATTCCATCCAATCCTTTCCATTGTATTCTATTCTATTTCTCTCCACTCCATTCCATTTCATTACACTCTATTACTCTCCACTCCATTCCATTGCATTACTTTCCGTTTCATTCTGTTGCAATCCATTTCAATCCATTCCCTTCTATTCCACTCAACTCCATTCCATTATATTTCATTTCTTTCCATTCCACTCCATTCCATTCCATTCCTCTCCATTCCATTCCATTCCTCTCTATTCCATTCTCTCCATTCCATTACACTCCATTCGATGCCATTCCATTCCATTCCTCTACATTCCATTCATCCCTGCCATTCCTTTCAACTCCTCTCCATTCCATTCCTCTCCATTCCATTCCACTCATTAAATTCCATTCCATTGCAAAACTCTCCATTCCATTCCAATCAACTTCATTCGATGCCATTCCATTCATGCCTCTGCATTCCATTCCATTCCATTCCACTTCATTCCAATCCTATCCATTCCATTCCATTTCATTCCTCTCCATTCTATCCCATTCCATCTTCTCCATTTCAATCCATTCTTGTCCATTCCATTCCATTCCTCTCCATTTCATTCCTCTCCCTTCCATTCCATTCCTATCCATGCCATTCTACTCCACTTCATTCCATTCCACTCTATTCCTATCCATCCTCACCAAATGTTTCCATTCTATTCAATTCTATTCCATTTCTCTCCATTCCATTGCATTAAATTGCATCCATTCCATTTGCTCCATTCCATTCCATCCCATTCGTCTCCATTCTATTCTATTCTTCTCCATTTCATTCCATACTTTCCTCTTCAATCCATTCCATTCCATTTCCCTCCGTTCCATTTCTCTCCATTCCATTCCATCCCATTCCTCTCCATTTGATTCCATTGCACGCTATTAAATTCCATTGTATTCTATTCCTCTACATTCCATTGCTCTCCATTCCATTCCATTCCATGCCTCTCCATTTCAATCCATCCATTTCATTCCTTTCTATTCCTTTCCATTCCATTCCATTCATTTCAATTCCATTCCATTCCTCTCCATTCCATTTCTCACCATTCCGTATCATTCCTCTCCATTCCATTACATTTCGTTTTGCTGCATCCCTTTCCTCAGCATTCCATTCCGTTCCATTCCATTCAATTCCACTCCTCAGTTTCCATACCATTTTTCTCCATTCCATTCCATTCAAATTTTCTCCTTTTCATTCCAATCTTCTCCATTCCATTCCATTCAATTCCATATCTTTCCATTCCATTCCATTGCATTCCACTCCATTCCATTCCATTACTATTCTCTCTTTTCAATTTCTCTCCATTCCATTCATATCTATTCCATTCCATTCCTTTCTGTTCTTCTCCATTCCTCTCCATTGCATTCCTCTCCTTTCCTCTATATTCCATTTCATTCCATTCCAATCCATTCCATTCCATTCCATTCCTCTCCATTCCATTCCATTCTACTCAATTCTATTTCATTCCATTAGATTCCTCTCAATTCCTCTCGAATCCTTTCCACTCCATTCTTATACATTCCTTTCCATAGCATTCATTCGATTCCATTCCTCTCCATTCCATTCCACTCCATTCATTGCATTCCATTCCCTTCCAATCTTCTCCATTCCGTTCCTTTCCTATTCACTCCATTCCATTCTGTTCCACTCCATTCCATTCCATTCCTCTCCATTCCATTCGATTTCCCTCAGTTACATTCCATTCCTCTTCATTCCATTATTTTCCATTCCATTCCTCTTCATTCCATTCCATGCCTCTCCATTCCAAACCATTCCATTTCATTCCATTCCATTCTATTCCTTTCCTTTCCATTCCATTCGTCTCCATTCCATTCCCCTCCATTCCATACCATTCTTCTCCATTCCATTCCATTCCTATCTGCTCCTTTCCATACCTCACCATTCCATTCCCTTCCTCCGTTTCCATAACATTTTTCTCCATTCTGTTCCACTCCATTCCATTCCTCAGTTTCCATACCATTTTTCTCCATTCCATTTCATTCCAATATTCTCCTTTTCATTCTGGTCTTCTCCTTTGCATTCCATTCCATTTCTTTCCGTTCCATTCCATTCCATTCCTTTCCATTCGTGTCCTCTCTATTCAATTTCTCTCCATTCTATTCCTCTCTATCCCATTCCATTCCTTTCCACTCTTCTCCATTTCTCTCCATTCCATACGTCTCCTTTACTCTATGTTCCATTCCATTCCATTCCAATCCATTCCATTGCATTCCATTCCTCTCCATTCCATACCATTCGACTCAATTCTATTTCATTCCATTCCATTCCTCTCAATTCCTCTTGATTCCATTCCACTCCATTCGTACACATTCCTTTCCAAACCATTCATTCTATTCTGTTCCTCTCCATTCCATTCCACTCCATTCCATTGAGTTCCATTCCCTTCCATTCCTCTACATTCCCTTCCATTCCACTCCATTCCATTCCATTCCATTTCTTTCCACTACATTCCATTCTATTCCACTCCATTCCATTCCATTCCTCTCCATTCTCTTCCATTTCATTTCTGTCAGTTCCATTCCATTCCTCTTCTTTCCATTATTCTCCATTCCTTTCCATTCCATTCCTTTCCATTCCATTAAATTCCATTGCACTTCATTCCTTTCCATTCTATTCCATTCCATTCCTCTCCATTCCATACCATTCCAAAACTCTCCATTCCATTCCAATTAACTTCATTCGATTCCATTCCATTCCATTCCATTCCTCTGCATTCCATTCCATTCCTCGCCATTCCATTCCATTCCATTCCACTTCCTTTCAATCCTATACATTCCAATCCATTCCATTCTCTCCATTCCATCCTCAACATTTCATTCAATGCTTGTCCATTCCATTCTATTCCATTCCTCTCCATTCCATTACATCCGTGTTCATTCCAACCATTCCTTTCCATTCCACTCCTCTCCATTCCATTCCACTCATTCCATTCCATTCCTCTCCATTCCATATCATTAAAACTCTCCATTCCATTCCAATTAACTTCATTCCATTCCATTCCATTCCTCACCATTCCATTCCACTTCCTTCCAATCCTATACTTTCCAATCCATTCCATTCTCTCCATGCCATCCTCAACATTTCATTCAATGCTTGTCCATTCTATTCCATTCCTCTCCTTTTCATTCTTCTCCATTCCTTTTCATCCCTCTCCATGCCATTCCATTCCTCTCCTTTTCATTCTTCTCCATTCCTTTTCATCCCTCTCCATGCCATTCCATTCCAATCCATTCCATTCCATTCAATTACTTTCCATTCGATTCCTCTCCATTCAGTTCCTCGCCATTCCATACCATTGCTCTACATATCATTCCATTCCATTCTGCTCCTTTCTATTCCTCACCATTCCATTCCATTCTATTTCTCAGTTTCCATACCATTTTTATCCATTCCATTCCACTCCATTCCATTCCAATTTTCTCCTTTTCATTATGGTCTTCTCCATTCCATTCCATTTCTTTCCATTCCATTCCATTCCATTCCTTTCCATTCGTGTCCACTCCATTCAATTTCTCTCCATTTCATTCCTCTCTATCCCATTCCATTCCTTTCCACTCTTCTCCATTTCTCTCCTTCCCATACCTTTCCTTTCCTCTATGTTCCATTCCATTCCATTCCAATCCATTCAATTGCATTCCATTCCTCTCCATTCCATTCCATGCCACTCTATTCTATTCCTTTTCATTCCATTTCATTCCTCTCAATTCCTCTCGATTCCATTTCTCTCCATTCTTACACATCCCTTTCCAAACCATTCATTCGATTCCATTCCTCTCCATTCCATTCCACTCGATCCCATTGCATTCCATCCCCTTCCATTTCTCTCTATTCCATTCCAATCCATTTCATTCTACTCCATTCCATTCCTTTCCAACCCATTCCAGTCCATTCCTCTCCATTCCCTTCCATTTCATTTCTGTCAGTTCCATTGCATTCCTCTTCCTTCCATTATTCTCCATTCCTTTCCATTACATTACATCCCATCCCTCTCCATTCATTTCCATCCTATTCCATTCCATTCCTTTCCATTCCATTCCATTCCTCACCATTCCAAACCATTTCCTTCCATTCCTGTCCATTCCTCGCCATTTTGTTCCATTCCATTCCATTCCACTGCAATCAAATCCATTCCACTCCATTCATTCCCTTTCTTTCCTCTCCATTCAATTCATTTCCTTCCCAATCCACCCCATTCCATTCCATTCATTTCCTTTCACATCCATTCATTCCACTCCATTCCATTCCATTCCATTCCACTCCAATCCTCTCCATTTTATTCCTGTGCATTCTTTTCCATTTCAATCCTCTCCTTTCCATTCCATATCACTCAAATCCATTCCAGTCCATTCCATTCTATAACAGTCCATTCCATTTATCTCCATTCCATTCCACTCCATTCAATTCCATTCCACTCCGTTCCTCTCTATTTCATTCAATTCTCTACTTTTCCCTTCCATTCCATTCTTATCCACACCATTTCATTCCTCTCTATTCCATTCAACTCCATTCCTCTACATTCCATTCCTCTCCTCTCCTCTCCATTCCATTCTTCTCCCTTCCATTCCTTTCCATTCCCTTCCATTCCATTCCATAACAGTTCATTCCATTTATCTCCATTCCATTCCACTCCATTCCTCTCCATTGCATTCAATTTTCTACCTTTCCCTTCCATTCCATTTCCCCCTAATCGAATCCATTCCATTCCATTCCATTCGTCTCCACTCCTCTCCATTCCATACCATTCTATTTCCATTGCATTCCATTTTTTTCCATTTCTGTCGTTTCCATTCCATTCTCTCCATACATTTCCCTTTATCTCCATTCCATTTCTCTACATTTCATTCCTTTCCATTCAACTTCATTCCATTCGCCTCCATTTCATTCCATTTCATTCTTCTCCATTCCATTCGACTCCATTCCATTCCACTCCTTTCCATTCCACTCAATTCCATTCCATTCCAATCCGCTCCATTCCATTCCTCTCCCTTCCAATCCATTCTTGTCCATTGCATTCCATTCATCTCCATTCCATTCCCTTCCATTCAATCCTATCCATTCCATTCCATTCCATTACTCTCCATTCCATTCAATTCTTGTCCATTCCACTCCATTCCATTCCATTCCACTCCAATCTATTCCATTTCTCTCCATTCCATTCTATTCCATTCCTCTCCATTCTATTGCATTCAATTCCTCTACCTTCCATTCCCCTCCATTCCATTCCATTCCTCTCCGTTCCTTCTCATTCCCCTCAATTCCATTTCAGTCTATTCCATTCCATTCCTCTTCATTCTATTCCATTTCATTCCACTCCATTCCATTCCATTCAATGCATCTCCATCCCACTCCATTCAATTCCTATCAATTCCATTCCAGTACATACCTCTCCATTCCATTCAATTCCACTCTATTCTATTCCATAGCATTCCATTGCAATCATCTCCATTCCATTCCTCTCCATTCAATTCCATTCCAATACTCTCCATTCCATTCCACTTCACGTCTTTCGATTCAATTCCATTCAATTCCATTCTACTGTACCTCATTCCATTCCCCTCCATTTCATTCCATTCCATTCCTTTCCATTCCACTCCCTCAATTCTTCTGCATTCCATTCCTCTGTGTTCCATTCCATTCCATTCCATTCCTCTCCATTCCATTCTTCTTCTCTCCCTTCCATTCAATTCCGTACTTTACATTCCCATCCATTCCATTCCATTCCACTCCTCTCCTTTTCATTTCACACCATTCCACTCCATTCCTTTCCGTTCCATTCCATTCCATTCCTCTCCATTCCATCCCATTCAATTCCATTCATTCCATTCCATTGCATTCCATTGCTCTCCATGCCATTTTATTCCATTCCACTCCATTCCTCTCCATTCCATTCCCTTCATCTCTACTCCATTCCATTCCTCTCCTTTCCATTCCATTCCATTCCTCTCCATTTCATTCCTCTCCCTTTCATTCCTCTGCATTCCTTCTCATTCCATTTCTTTCCACTCCATGTCATTCCATTCCTCTCCATTCTATTCCTCTCCATTCCATTCCATTCCCTACCTCTCCATTCCATTCCATTTCCCTTCGTTCGATTTTTTTCAAATCCATCCCATTCCATTCCTCTCCATTCCTCCCCATTCCATTCAATTATTGTCCTTTCCATTTCATTCCTCTCCATTCCATCCCATCCCTCTCCATTCTTTCCACTCCATTCCATTTCATTCCACTCAATTCAGTTCCATTCTATTCCATTCTTATCCGTTCCTTTGCATTAAATTCCTCTCCATTCCATTCCTCTCCACCCCATTCCTTTCCATTCCCCTCGATTCCATTACATTCCTCTCCATTCCTTCTCATTCCCCTCCATTCTATACCAATCTATTACACTCCATTCGTCTCCATTCCATTCCATTGTTCCATATTCGATTCCATTCCATTCTTCTCCATTTCATTCCTGTCCATTCCATTCCATTCCAACCTTTCCATTCCATTCCATTCTACTCTATTCCAATTCATTCATCTCTATACCTTTCCTCCATATTGTATTCTATTCTCCTCCATTGCATTCCTATACATTCCTTTCCACTACATTCTATTCTATTTCTCTCCACTCCATTGCATTTCATTACACGCTATTACTCTCCACTCCATGTCATTGCATTACTTTCCGTTCCATTCCGTTGCAATCCATTTCAATTCATTCCCTTCTATTCCACTCAACTCCATTCCATTAAATTTCATTTCTTTCCATTCCACTCCATTCCATTCCATTCCTCTCCATTCCATTCCATCACTATCCATTCCATTCTCTCCATTCCATTCGATTCCATTCCATTCCATTCCTCTACATGTCATTCATCCTTGCCATTCCTTTCCATTCCTCTCCATTCCATCCCATTTCATTCCATTCCATCTTCTCCATTTCAATCAATTCTTGTCCATTCCATTCCATTCCTCTCCATTTCATTCCTCTCCCTTAAATTCCATTCCTATCCATGCCATTCCACTCCACTTCATTCCATTCCACTCTATTCCTATCCATCCTCACCAAATGTTTCCATTCTATTCAATTCTATTCCATTTCTCTCCATTCCATTGCATTCAATTGCATCCATTCCATTTGCTCCATTCCATTCCATCCCATTCGTCTCCATTCCATTCCATTCCTTTCCATTTCATTCCATGCTTTCCTCTTCAATTCATTCCATTCCATTTACCTCCATTCCGTTTCTCTCCATTCCATCCCATCCCATTCCTCTCCATTCGATTCCATTGCATGCTATTAAATTTCATTGTATTCTATTCCTCTACATTCCATTCCTCTCCATTCCATTCCATTCCATGCCTCTCTATTTCAATCCATCCATTTCATTCCTTTCTATTCCTTTCCATTCCATTCCATTCCTCTTCATTCCATTCCTCACCATTCCGTATCATTCTTCTCCATTCCATTCCATTTCGTTTTGCTGCATCTCTTTCCTCACCATTCCATTCCGTTCCATTCCATTCAATTCCATTCCTCAGCTTCCATACCATTTTTCTCCATTCCATTCCCTTCAAACTTTCTCCTTTTCATTCAGATCGTCTCCATTCCATTCCATTCCATATCTTTCCATTCCATTCCATTGCATTCCACTCCGTTCCATTCCATTCCATTCCATTCCATTCCTATTCTCTCTTTTCAATTTCTTTCCATTCCATTCCTATCTATTCCATTTGATTCCTTTCCATTCTTCTCCATTCCTCTCCATTCCATTCCTCTCCTTTCCTCTATATTCCATTCCATTATATTCCATTCCAATCCATTCCATTCCACTCCATTCCTCTCCATTCCATTCCATTCTACTCAATTCTATTTCATTCCATTCCATTCCATTCCTCTCAATTCCTCTCGAATCCTTTCCGCTCCATTCTTACACATTCCTATCCATAGTATTCATTCGATTCCATTCCTCTCCATTCCTTT
Source organism: Carlito syrichta (assembly GCF_000164805.1). Taxonomy (NCBI): domain Eukaryota; kingdom Metazoa; phylum Chordata; class Mammalia; order Primates; family Tarsiidae; genus Carlito; species Carlito syrichta. The sequence continues at coordinate 28,201 of NW_007185134.1, forward strand.
CCACTCCATTCAATTGCATTCCATTCCCTTCCAATCTTCTCCATTCCGTTCCTTTCCTATTCACTCCATTCCATTCCGTTCCACTCCATTCCATTCCTCTGCATTCAATTCGATTTCCCTCAGTTCCATTCCATTCCTCTTCATTCCATTCCTCTCCATTCCATTCCATTCCGTGCCTCCCCATTCCAAATCATTCCATTTCATTCCATTCCATTCTTTTCAATTCCATTCCATTCGTCTTCATTCCATTCCTCTCTATTCCATACCATTCTTCTCCATTCCATTCCATTCCTATCTGCTCCTTTCCATACCTCACCATTCCATTCCCTTAATCCGTTTCCATAACATATTTCTGCATTCCGTTCCATTCCATTCCATTCCTCAGTTTCCATACCATTTTTCTCCATTCCATTTCATTCCAATATTCTCCTTTTCATTCTGGTCTTCTCCTTTCCATTCCATTTCTTTCCCTTCCATTCCATTCCATTCCTTTCCATTCGTGTCCTCTCCATTCAATTTCTCTCCATTCTATTCCTCTCTCTTTCATTCCATTCTTTTCCACTCTTCTCCATTCTCTCCATTCCATACGTCTCCTTTCCTCTATGTTCCATTCCATTCCATTCCAATCAATTCCATTGTATTCCATTCCTCTCCATTCCATACCATTCAACTCAATTCTATTCCATTCCATTCCATTCCTCTCAATTCCTCTCGATTCCATTCCGCTCCATTCTTACACATTCCTTTCCAAACCATTCATTCTATTCCATTCCTCTCCATTCCATTCCACTCCATTCCATTGCGTTCCATTCCCTTCCATTAGTCTCCATTCCCTTCCATTCCACTCCATTCCATTTCTTTCCACTCCATTCCATTCTATTCCACTCCATACCATTCCATTCCTCTCCATTCTCTTCCATTTCATTTCTGTCAGTTTCATTCCAGTCCTCTTCCTTCCATTATTCTCCATTCCTTTCCATTCCATTCCTTTCCATTCCATTACATTCCATTGCACTTCATTCCTTTCCATTCTGTTCCATTCCATTCCTTTCCATTCCATTCCTCACCATACCAAACCATTCCCTTCCTTTCCTTTCCATTACTCGCCTTTTCGTTCCATTCCCTTCCATTAAACTCCACTCATTTCCATTCCACTCCACTCATTCCATTACTTTCCTCTCTATTCAATTCATTACGTTTCCAATCCACCACATTCCATTCCATTCATTTCCTTTCAAATCCATTCATTCCACTCCATTCCATTCCATTCCATTCCTCTGCATTTTATTCCTCTGCATTCTGTTCCATTCCATTCCTCCACTTTCCATTCCGTTTCACTCAAATCCATCCCAGTCCATTCCTTTACAATCTTCTCCACTCCATTCCATTCCTCTCCATTCCATTCTACTCCATTCCTCTACATTCCATTCTGCTCCCCTCCATTCCATTCCTCTCCCTTCCATTCCTCTCCATTCCTTTCCATTCCATTCTATTCATCTCCACTCCATTCCATTCCTCTCCTTTGTATTCCATTCTTCTCCATTCCATTCCATTCCTCTCTATTACATTCCTCTCCCTTTCATTCCTCTGCATTCCTTTCCATTCCTTCCCTGTCCATTCCCTTTCTCTTCAATCCTTTCCACTCCTTGTCTTTCCCTTTCATTCCATTCCTCTCTATTCTATTATTCTCCATTCCATTCCATTCCATTCCCTACCTCTCCTTTCCAATCCATATTCATCCATTCGATAAAATTCCATTCGATTCCCTTCAAATCCATTCTTTTCCATTCCTCTCCATTTTTAAATTCTTGTCCATTGATTCCATTCCTCTCCATTCCATTACATTGCATCCATCCCTCTCCCTTCCACTCCACTCCATGCCATTCCTTTACACTCCATTCCATTTCATTTCACTCCATTCTATTCTATTCTATTCCATTCTATTCCATTCTTGTCATTTACATTACATTCAATTTCTCTCCATTCCATTCCTTTCCATTCCTCTTGTTTCCATTACATTCCTCTCCATTCCTTCTCATTCCCCTCCATTCCATTCCTCTCTATTACATTCCATTCATCTCTATTCCATTCCATTTCTCTATGTTCCATTCCATTTCATTATTCTCCATTTCATTCCTGTACATTCCATTCCATTCCATTTCTCTCCATTCCACTCCATTCGATTCTATTCCATTCCATTCATCTCCTTACCACTCCTCCCCATTTCATTCCATTCTCCTCCATTCCATTCTCCTCCATTCCTTTCCATTTCATTACATTCCATTTCTCTCCAATCCATTGCATTTCATTTCACTCCTTTTCTCTCCACCCTATTCCTTTGTATTACGCTCCATTCCATTCCGTTGCATTCCATTTCACTCCATTCCCTTCCATTCCACTCAACTCCATTCTATTGCACTCCATTCCATTCCATTCCAATCCATTCCATTCCATTCCTCTCCATTCCATTCCATTTCTCTCCATTCCATTCCCTCCATTCCTTTCGACTCCATTCGAATCCATTCCATTCCATTCCTCTACATTCCATTACATCCGTGTTCATTCCAATCATTCCTCTTCATTCCACTCCTCTCCATTCCATTCCACTCATTCCTTTCCATTCCATTCCATTCCTCTAAATTCCATACCATTCCAAAACTCTCCATTCCATTCCAATTAACTTCATTCGATTCCATTCCATTCCATACCATTCCTCTGCATTCCATTCCATTCCTCGCCATTCCATTCCATTCCATTCCACTTCCTTTCAATCCTATACATTCCAATCCATTCCATTCTCTCCATTCCATCCTCAACATTTCATTCAATGCTTGTCCATTCCATTCCATTCCATTCCTCTCCATTCCATTACATCCGTGTTCATTCCAACCATTCCTTTCCATTCCACTCCTCTCCATTCCATTCCACTCATTCCATTCCATTCCAATCCTTTCCTCTCCATTACATACCATTAAAAACTCTCCATTCCATTCCAATTAACTTCATTCGATTCCATTCCATTCCATTCCTCTGCATTCCATTCCATTCTTCACCATTCCATTCCACTTCCTTCCAATCCTATACATTCCAATCCATTTCATTCCTCCATTCCATCCTCAACATTTCATTCAATGTTTGTCCATTCCATTCCTCTCCATTTCATTCTTCTCCATTCCTTTCCATCCCTCTCCATGCCATTCCATTCCAATCCATTCCATTCCTTTCCATTCCATTCAATTACTTTCCATTCGATTCCTCTCCATTCAGTTCCTCGCCATTCCATACCATTGCTCTACATACCATTCCATTCCATTCTGCTCCTTGCTATTCCTCACCATTCCATTTCATTCTATTTCTCAGTTTCCATACCATTTTTATCCATTCCGTTCCACTCCATTCCATTCCAATTTTCTCCTTTTCATTATGGTTTTCTCCATTCCATTCCATTTCTTTCCATTCCATTTCATTCCAGTCCATTCCATTCCATTCCATTCCTTTCCATTCATGTCCACTCCATTCAATTTCTCTCCATTCCTTTCCCCTCTATTCCATTCCATTCCTATCCACTCTTCTCCATTTCTCTCCATTCCATACCTTTCCTTTCCTCTAGGTTCCATTCCGTTCCATTCCAATCCATTCCATAGCATTCCATTCCTCTCCATTCCATTCCATCCCACTCAATTCTATTCCATTCAATTCCATTCCTTTCCTCTCAATTCCTCGCCATTCCATTGCACTCCATTCTTACACATTACTTTCCAAACCATTCATTCCATTCCATTCCTCTCCATTCCATTCCACTGCATCCCATTGCATTCCTTTCCCTTCCATTCCTTTCCATTCCATTCCATTTCATTCCACTCCATTTCAATCCTTTGCAACCCGTTTCATTCCATTCCTCTCCATTCTCTTCCATTTCATTGCTGTCAGTTTCATTCCATTTCTCTTCTTTTAATTATAATCCGTTCCTTTCCATTCCATTCCATTACACCCCTCTCCATTCCATTCCATTCTATTCATTTCCTATTCCTTTCCATTCCATTCCATTCCTCACCATTCCAAACCATTCCCTTCCATTCCTTTCCATTCCTCGCCATTTTGTTCCATTCCATTCCATTCCACTGTAATCAAATCCATTCCAATCCATTCCATTCCATTTCTTTCCATTCAAATCCATTTTATTCTACTCCATTCCACTCCATTCCATTCCATTCCATTCCTCTCCATTCTATTCCTCTGCATTCTGTTCCATTCCATTCCTCTCCTTTCCATTCCATTTCACTCAAATCGATTCCATTCCATTCCTTTCCATTCTTCTCCACTCTATTCCATTCCTCTACATTCCATTCTACTCCATTCCTCTACATTCCTTTCTGCTCCTCTCCATTCCATTCCTCTCCCTTCCATTCCTCTCCATTCCTTTCCTTTCCATTCCATTCATCTCCACTACATTCCATTCCTCTCCTTTCCATTCAATTCCTCTCCATTCCATTCCATTCCTCTCCATTCCCTTCCTCTCCCTTTCATTCTTCTGCATTCCTTTCCATTCCATCCCTGTCCATTCATTTTCTCTCTATTCCTTTCCACTCCATGTCATTCCACTCCATTCCATTCCTCTCTATTCTATTCCTCTCCTTTTCATTCCATTCCCTACCTCTCCATTCCAATGCATATCCATCCATTCGATTCAATTCCATTTGATTCCTTTCAAATCCATTCTTTTCCATTCCTCTCCATTCCTCTCCATTTCATTCAATTTTATCCATTGCATTCCATCCCTCTCTATGCCATTCCATTCCATTCCATTCCATTCCACTCCATTCCATTCTATTTCACTCCATTCTTTTCCATTCTATTACATTCTATTCCATTCTTATCTGTTCCATTGCTTTTAATTCCTCTCCATTCCTTCCTTTTCCATTCCTCTCATTTCCAATACTTTCCTCTCCGTTCCTACTCATCCCCCTCCATTCCATTCCGGTATATTAAATTCTTTCGTGTCCATTCCATTCCAACCCTCTACATTCCATTCCATTCCAATCGTCTCCATTTCATTCCTGTACATTTCATTCCATTCAATTCCTCTCCATTCCATTCCATTCTATTCTATTCCATTCCATTTACCTCCTTACCATTCCTCTCCATTTCATTTCATTCCATTCTCCACCATTCCATTCCTCTCCATTCCGTTCCATTTCATTTCGTTCCATTTCTCTCCACTCCATTCCATTTCATTTCACTCCACTTCTCTCCACTCCATTCCTTTGTATTACCCTCCATTCCATTCCGTTGCATTCCATTTCACTCCATTCCCTTCCATTCCACTCAACTCCCTTCCATTCCATTCCAATACATTCCATTCTGTTCCTCTCCATTCCATTCCATTCCAATCCCTCCATTCCTTTCCACTCCATTTGTTTCCATTCCTCTACATTCCATTACATCCGTGTCCCTTCCAACCATTCCTCTCCATTCCCTTCCTCTCCATTCTATTCCACTCATTCCTTTCCATTGCATTCCATTCCTCTCCCTTCCATACCATTCCAAAACTCTCCATTCCATTCCAATTAACTTCATTCGATTCCATTCCATTTCGTTCAATTCCTCTGCATTCCATTCCATTACTCGCCATTCCATTCCATTCCATTCCACTTCCTTCCTATCCTATACATTCCAGTCCATTCCATTCCTCTCCATTCCATCCTCAACATTTCATTCAATGCTTCTCCATTCCATTCCATTCATCTCCATTTCATTCTTCTCCATTCCATTCCATTCATTCCATTCCTTTTCATTCCATTCAATTACATTCCATTTGATTCCTCTCCATTCCATTCCTCGCCATTCCATAACAAATCACTACATTCCATTCCATTCCCTTCTACTACTTTCCATTCCTCACCATTCCATTCCATTCCATTCCTCAGTTTCCATGCCATTTTTATCCATTCCATTCCATTCAACTCCATTCCATTCCAATTTTCTCCTTTTCATTATACTATTCTCCATTCCATTCCATTCCATTTCTTTCCATTCCTATCTTTTCCATTCAATTTCTCTTCATTCCTTTCCTCTCCATTCCATTCCATTCCTTTCCATTCTTCTCTATTCCTCTCTCTTCCATTCTTCTCCATTACTTTCCATTCCATTCCATAACAGTCCATTCCATTTCTCTCGATTCCATTCCACTACATGCCATTCCATTCCTCTCCATTCCATTCAATTCCCTACGTCTCCCTTCCATTCCATTTCCTTCTAATCGATTCCATTCCATTCCATTCCATTCCATTCCTCTCCACTCCTTTCCATTCCCTGCAATTCTATTCATCTCCATTCCATTCCATTCCATTTTTTCCATTTCTTTCCATTCCATTCCTCTCCATACAATTCCCTTTCTCTCCATTCCATTCCATTTCTCTGCATTCCATTCCATTCCTTTCCATTCCACTTCATTTAATTCCTCTCCATATCATTCCATTCCATTCCTCTCCATTCCATTCTACTCCATTCCATCCCATTTCATTCCATTCCTTCCCATTCCATTCCACTCCATTCCATTCCATTCCACTCCACTCCATTCCATTTCTCTCCCTTCCATTCCATTCTTGTTCACACCTTTCCATTCCTCTCTATTCCATTCAACCCCTTTCCTCTACATTCCATTCCTATCCTCTCCATTCCATTCCTCTCACTTCCATTCCACTCCATTCCTTTCCATTCCATTCCATTCCATCACAGTCCATAAAAGTCTATTCTATTTATCTCCATTCCATTCCACTCCATACAATTTCATTCCACTCCATTCCTCTCCGTTGCATTCAATTCTCTACCTTTCCCTTCCATTCCATTTCCCCCTAATCGATTCCATTCCCTTCCATTCCATTCGTCTCCACTCCTCTCCATTCCATACCATTCTATTTCCATTGCATTCCATTTCTTTCCATTTCTGTCGTTTCCATTCCATTTCTCTCCATACAATTCCCTTTCTCTCCATTCCATTCCATTTCTCTGCATTCCATTCCATTCCTTTCCATTTCACTCCATTCCATTCCCTCCATTTCATTTCATTTCATTCCTTTCCATTCCATTCTACTCCATTCCACTCCATTCCATTCCTTCCCATTCCATTTCATTCCACTCCATTCCATTCCTCTCCATTCCATTCCATTCCACTCCACTCCATTCCATTCCTCTCCCTTCCAATCCCTTCTTGTCCATTCCATTCCATTCATCTCCATTCAATTCCTCTCCATTCATTCTTATCCATTCCATTCCATTCCATTACTCTCCATTCCATTCAATTCTTGTCAATTCCACCGCATTCCATTCCATTCCACTCCATTCTATTGCATTTCTCTCTTTCCATTCCATTCCATTCTATTCCATTCATCTCCATTCCATTGCATTCTATTCCTCTGCCTTCCATTTCTCTCCAACCCATTCCATTCCATTCCTCTTTATTCTATTCCATTTCATTCCACTCCATTACATTCCATTCAATTCATCTCCATCCCACTCCATTCAATTCCTATCAATTCCATTCCACTACATACCTCTTCATTCCATTCAATTCCACTCTATTCTATTCCATAGCATTCCGTTGCATTCATCTCCATACAATTCCTCTCCATTCAATTCCATTCCAATACTCTCCATTCCATTCCACTTCACGTCTTTTGATTCTATTCCATTCAATTCCATTCCACTGTACCGCATTCCATTCCGCTCCATTTCATTCCATTCCATTCCATACCATTCCACTACCTCAATTACTCTGCAATCCATTCCTCTGTGTTCCATTCCATTCCATTCCCCTCCATTCCATTCCATTCTTCTCTCCCTTCCATTCAATTCCGTACTTTCCATTCCCCTCCATTCCATTCCATTCCACTCCTTTCCTTTCCATTCCATACCATTCCACTCCATTTCTTTCCATTCCATTCCATTCCTTTCCTCTCCAATTCATCCCATTCTATTCCATTAATTCCATTCCATTGTTCTCCATGCCATACCATACCATTCCACTCCATTCCTCTCCATTCCATTCCATTCCATTCATCTCCACTCCATTGCATTCCTCTGCTTTCCATTCCATTCCTCTCCATTCCATTCCTCTCCTTTCCAGTCCATTCCTCTCCATTCCATTCAATTCTCTCCACTTCATTCCTCTCCCTTTCATTCCTCTACATTCCTTCTCATTCCATTCCTTTCCAATCCATGTCATTCCATTCCTCTCCACTCCATGTCATTCCATTCCTCTCCATTCTATTCCTTTCCATTCCATTCCATTCCCTACCTCTCCATTCCATTCCATTTCCCTCCATTTGATTCCTTTCAAATTCATTCCATTCCATCCCTCTCCATTCCTCCCCATTCCATTCAATTCTTGTCTTTTCCATTCCATTCCTCTCCATTCCATTCCATCCTTCTCCATTCTTTCCACTCCATTCCATACCATTTCACTCAATTCCATTCCATTCTATTCCATTCTTATCCATTCCTTTGAATTCAGTTCCTCTTCATTCCATTCCTCTCTATCCCATTCCTTTCCATTCCCCTTGATTCCATTACCTTCCTCTCCATTCCTTCTCATTCCCCTCCATTCTATACCAATCTATTACACTCCCTTCATCTCCATTCCATTCCTATGTTCTATATTCCATTTCATTCCTTCTTCTCCATGTCATTCCTGTCCATTCCATTCCATTCCTTTCCATTCCATTCCATTCTACTCTATTCCAATTTATTCATCTTCATACCATTCCTCCACATTCCATTCTATTCTCCTCCATTACATTCCTATCCATTCCTTTCCATTGCATTCTATCCCATTTCTCTACACTCCATTCCATTTCATTACACTCTATTACTCTTCACTCCATTCCATTGCATTACTCTCTGTTCCATTCCATTGAAATCCATTTAAATCCATTCCCTTCTATTTCACTCAACTCCATTCCATTAAATTTCATTTCTTTCCATTCCACTCCAAACCATACCTTTGTTCTCCATTCCAGTCCATTACTCTCCATTCCATTCTCTCCATTCAATTCCACTCCATTCGATTCTATTCCATTCCATTCCTCTACATTCCATTCATCCCTGCCATTCCTTTCCATTCCTCTCCATTCCATTCCACTCATTAAATTCCATTCCATTCCAAAACTCTCCACTCCATTCCAATCAACTACATTTATGCCATTCCTTTGCATTCCATTCCATTCCATTCCATTCCAATCCTATCCATTCCATTCCATTTCATTCCTCTCCATTCCATCCCATTCCATTCCATCTTCTCCATTTCTATCAATTCTTGTCCATTCCATTCCATTCCTCTCCATTTCATTCCTCTCCCTTCCATTCCATTCCTATCCATGCCATTCCACTCCACTTCATTCCATTCCACTCTATTCCTATCCATCCTCACCAAATCTTTCCATTCTATTCAATTCTATTCCATTCCTCTCCATTCCATTGCATTCAATTGCTATCCATTCCTTTTGTTCCATTCCATTCCATCACACTCTTCTCCATTCCATTCCATTCCTCTCCATTTCATTCCATACGTTCCTCTTCAATCTACTCTATTCCATTTCCCTCCATTCCATTTCTCTCCATTTCATTCCATCCCATTCCTCTCCATTCGATTCGATTGCATGCTATTAAATTCCATTGCATTCTATTCCTCTGCATTCCATTCCTCTCCATTCCATTCCATTCCATGCCTCTCCATTCCAATCCATCTATTTCATTCCTTTCTATTCCTTTCCATACCATTCAGTTCCTTTCAATTCCATTCCATTCCTCTCCATTCCATTCCTCACCATTCCATATCATTCCTCTCCATTCCATTCCACTTAGTTTTGCTGCATCCCTTTCCTCACCATTCTATTCCGTTCCATTCCATTCAATTCCATTCCTCAGCTTCCATACCATTTTTCTTCATCCCATTCCATTCAAATTTTCTCCTTTTCATTCCGGTCTTCTCCATTCCATTACATTCCATATCTTTCCATTCCATTCCATTCCGTTCCATTCCATCCCATTCCATTCCATTCCATTCTTATTCACTCATTTCAATTTCTCTCCATTCCATTCATATCTATTCCATTCCATTCCTTTCCGTTCGTCTCCTCTCCATTCCATTCCTCTCCTTTCCTCTATATTCCATTCCATTCCTTACCAATCCATGCCATTCCATTCCATTCCTCTCCATTCCATTCCATACTAAATTCTATTTCATTCCATTCCATTCCATTCCTCTCAATTCCTCTCGAATATTTTCCACTCCATTCTTATACATTCCTTTCCATAGCATTCATTCAATTCCATTCCTCCCCATTCTATTCCACTCCATTCAATTGTATTCTACTCCCTTCCAATCTTCTCCATTCCGTTCCTTTCCTATTCACTCCATTCCATTCTGCTCCACTCCATTCCATTCCATTCCTCTCAATTCCATTCCATTCCATTTCTCTCAGTTCCATTCCATTCCTCTTCATTCCATTATTTTTCATTCCAATCCTCTACATTCCGTTCCATTCCGTACCTCTCCATTCCAAACCATTCCATTTCATTCCATTCCATTCCTTTCCATTCCATTCCATTCCTTTCCATTCCATTCCATTCGTCTCCATTCCATTACTCCCCAATCCATACCATTCTTCTCCATTCCATTCCATTCCTAGCTGCTCCTTTCCATACCTCACCATTCCATTCCATTCCTGTTTCCATACCATTTTTTTCGATTCCATTTCATTCCAGTATTCTCCTTTTCATTCTGGTCTTCTCCTTTCCATACCATTCCATTTCTTTCCCTTCTATTCGATTCCTTTCCATTAGTGTCCTCACCATTCAATTTCTCCCCATTTCATTCCTCTCTATTCCATTCCATTCCTTTCCACACTTCTCCATTTTTCTCCATTCCATACCTTTCCTTTCCTATATGTTCCATTCCATTCCATTCCAATCCATTCCATTGCATTCCATTCCTCTCCATTCCATACCATTCCACTCAATTCTATTCCATTCCATTCCATTCCATTCCTCTCAATTCCATTCCTCTCCATTCTTACACATTCCTTTCCAAACCATTCATTCGATTCCATTCCTCTCCATTCGATTCCACTCCATTCCGTTGCGTTCCATTCCCTTCCATTCCTCTCCATTCCTCTCCATTCCATTCCATTCCTTTTCTTTCCACTC
>NW_007185134.1:39425-45551 GCF_000164805.1 Carlito syrichta
CATTCCATTCCACTCCATTCTTTTCCATTATATTCCATTCCATTGCTCTCCATTCCATTCCTCACCATTCCAAACCATTCCCTTCCTTTCCTTTCCATTCCTTGCCATTTCGTTCCATTCCATTCCATTCCACTCCACTCAATTCCATTCCACTCCATTCATTCCATTCCTTTCCTCTCCATTCAATTCATTTCCTTTCCAATCCACCCCATTCCATTCCATTCATTTCCTTTCAAATCCATTCATTCCACTCCATTCCAATCCATTCCATTCCATTCCATTCCTATCCATTTTATTCCTCTGCATTCTGTTCCATTCCATTCCTCTCCTTTCCATTCCTCTCCTTTCCATTCCGTTTCACTCAAATCCATTCCAGTGCATTCCTTTCCATTCTTCTCCACTCCATTACATTACTCTCCCTTCTATTCTACTCCATTCCTCTACATTCCATTCGGCTCCTCTCCATTCCATTCCTCTCCTTTCCATTCCTCTCCATTCCTTTCCATTCCATTCCGTTCCACAACAGTTCATTCCATTACTCTCCATTCCATTCCACTCCATGTCCTTCCATTCCTTTCCATTCCTCTCCATTCCATTCAATTCCCTACCTCTCCTTCCATTCCATTTCCCTATATTCGATTCCATACCATTCCAATACTCTCCATTCCTCTCCATTCCATTCCATTCTATTCCCATCCATTCCATTCCATTTCTCTCCATTCCATTACATTTCTCTCCATAGGAATCCATTTCTCTCCATTCCATTCCGTTTCCCTGAATTCCTTTCCATTCCACTCCTTTCCATTCCCCTCCATTTCATTCCTTTCCATTCCAATATACTCTATTCCATTCCACTCCTTTCCTTTCCATTCCTATCCATTCCATTCCATTCCACTGCATTCCATTCCTTTGCATTCCATTCCATTCCATTCCACTCCACTACACTCCTTTCCATTCCTCTCCCTTGCATTCCTTTCTTGTCCATTCAAATTCATTAATCTCCATTCCATTACTCTCCATTCCTTCCTCTCCATTCCATTCCATTCCATTCCTTTACTCTCCATTCAATTCAATTCTTGTCCATTCCATTCCACTCCATTCCATTCCACTCCATTCCATTCCACTCCACTACACTCCTTTCCATTCCTCTCCCTTGCATTCCATTCTTGTCCATTAAAATCCATTAATCTCCATTCCATTACTCTCCATTCATTCCTCTCCATTCCATTCCATTCCATTTCATTACTCTCCATTCAATTCAATTCTTATCCATTCCACTCCACTCCATTCCATTCCACTCCATTCCATTCCATTCCTCTTCATTCCATTCCATTCTAATTCATTCCTCTCCATGCCATTGCATTCAATTCCTCTCCCTTCAATTCCTCTCCAACCCATTCCTTTCCATTCCTCTCCATTCCATTGCTCTCCTCAACATTCCTTTGCTTTCCTCTCCATTCCTTCGCAATCCCCTCCATTCCATTCCAGTCTATTCCACTCCATTCCTCTCCATTCAATTCCATTCCTTTCCACTGCATTCCATTCCATTCCATTCCATTCCATTCATTTCCTTCCCACACCATTCCATTCCTATCCATTCCATTCCAATACATTCCTATCAATTTTCTTCAATTCGACTCTATGCCATTCCTTTGCATTCCATTGCATTCATCTCCATACCATTCCTCTCCATTAAATTCCATTCCAATACTCTCCGTTTCATTCCACTTCACGTCATTCGATTCAATTCCATTCCACTGTATCCCATTCCCTTCCTCTCCATTCCATTCCATTCCATTCCATTCATTCCACTCCATCAATTCCTCTGTATTCCATTCCTCTGTATTCTATTCCATTCCATTCCATTCCATTCCATTCCAATCCATTCCTCTCCCTTCCATTTCATTCTTCTCACCATTATATTCAATTCCGTCCATTCCATTACTCTCCATTCCATTCGATTTCATTCCTCTCCTTTTCATTCCACACCTTTCCATTCCATTTCTTTCCACGCCATTCCATTCCATTCCATTCATTCCATTCCATTCCATTCCATTCCTTTCCATTCCACTGATTCCATTCATCTCCATTCCATTCCTTTCCTTTTTTTTCCATTCCATTCCTCTCCATTGCATTCCATTCCTCTCCATTCCATTCCTCTCGGTTTCATTCCTCTGCCTTCCTTTCCATTCCATCCCTGTCCATTCCTTTTCTTTCCATTCCTTTCCACTCCATGTCATTCCATTCCATGCCATTCCTCTCCATTCTATTCCTCTCCATTCCATTCCATTCCCTACCTCTCCATTCCAATCCATATACCTCCATTCGATTCAATTCCATTCAATTCCTTTCAAATCCATTCTTTCCCATTCCTCTCCATTCCTTCCCATTCCATTCAATTCTTGTCCATTTCATTCCATTCGTCTCCATTGCATTCCATTGCATTCCACCCCTCTCCATTCCATTCCACTGCATTCCATTCCATTATACCCCATTCCATTCCATTTCACTCCATTCTATCCCATTCTTATGCATTGCATTGCACTCAATTTCTCTCCATTCCATTCCTCTCCATTTCATTACTTTCCATTCCTCTGAATTTCATTACATTCCTCTCCATTCCTTCTCATTCCCCTCCATTCCATTACAGTCTATTAAATTATATCGTCTCCATTTCATTCCATTCTTCTACATTCCATTCCATTCCATTCTTCTCCATTTCATTCCTCTACATTCCATTCCATTCCATTCCTTTCCATTCCATTCCATTCGTCTCTACTCCATTCCATTCATCTCCTTACCATTTCTCCCCATTTCATTCCATTCTCCTCCATTCCATTCCTCTCCACTCCTTTCCATTTCTTTCCATTCCATTTCTCTCCACTCCATTCCATTTCATTTCACTCCATTTCTCTCCTCTCAATTCCTTTGTATTACTCTCCCTTCCATTCCGATGCATTCCAATTCACTCCATTCCCTACCATTCCACTCAATTCCATTCCATTGCACTCCATTCCACTACTTTCCAATTCATTCCATTCCGTTCCTCTCCATTCCATTCCATTCCTCTCCATTCCATTCCACTCCATTCGATTCCATTACATTCCATTCCTCTACATTCTATTACTTCCCTGTCCATCCCAACCAATCCTCTCCATATCACTCCTCTCCATTCCATTCTACTCATTCCTTTCTATTCCATTCCATTCCTCTCCATTCCATACCATTCCAAAACTCTCCATTCCATTCCAATTAACATCATTCAATTCCATTCCATTCCATTCCATACCTCTGCATTCCATTCCATTTCTCGCCATTCCATTCCATTCTATTCCACTTCCTTCCAATCCTATACATTCAATTCCATTACATTCCTCTCCATTCCATTACTTTCCATCCTCTCCATTTCATTCAATTTTTGTCCATTTCATTCCATTCCTTTCCATTTCATTCTTCTCCATTCCATTCCATCCATTCCTCTCCATACCCTCCCATTCCATTTCATTCCTTTACATTCCATTCCATTCCATTTCATTCGATTCCTCTCCATTCCATTCCTCACCATTCCATACCATTCCTCTCCATTCCATTCCATTCCATTCTGATCCTTTCCATTCCTCACCATTCCATTCCATTCCACTTCATACCATTCCTGAGTTTCCATACCATTTTTCTCCATTCCATTCCACTCCATTCCATTCCAATTTTCTCTTTTTCATTCCCATCTTCTCCATTCCATTCAATTCCATTTCTTTCCATTCCATTCCATGCCATTCCATTCCATTCCATTCCATTCCATTCCATTCCTATCCTCTACATTCAATTTCTCTCCATTTCATTCCTCTACTTTCCATTCCATCCCTTTCCATTCTTCTCCATTCCTCTCCATTCCATTCCTCTCCTCTTCCCCATGTTCCACTCCATTCCATTCCAATCTATTCCTTTTCTTTCCATTAAATTCCACTCAATTCTATTCTATTCCAATCCATTTCATTCCTCTCATTTCCACTCGATTCCATTCTGCTCCATTCCTATACATGCTTTTCCATACCGTTTATTTGATTACATTCTTCTCCATTCCATTTCTCTCCATTCCATTCCATTCCACTCCTTTCCTTTCCATTCCTCTCCATTCTATTGCATTCAATTTCTGTCAATTCCATTCCATTCCTCTTCCTTCAATTATTCTCCATTCCTTCCATTCCATGCCATTCCATTCCATTCCCCTCCATTCCATTCCATTCTAATCCATTCCATTCCATTCCATTCCATTCCTCTCCATTCCATTCCATTCCTCACCATTCCAAACCATTCCAAACCATTCCTTTCCATTCCTCGCCATTTTGTTCCACTCCATTCGATTCCACTCCATTCATTCCATTCCATTCCTTTCCACTCAATACTTTCCTTTCCAATCCACTCCACCCCATTCCATTCCATTCCTCTCCATTCAATTCCATTTCATTCCTCTCCATTCAACTCCATTCCATTCCTCTCCATTCTTTTCCTCTGCTGTCTATTCCATTCCATTCCTCTCCTTTCCATTCCATTTCACTCTATTCGAATCCATTCCATTCCATTCCATTCCTCTCCACTCCATTCCATGCCTCTCCATTCCATTCAGCTCCATCCCTCTACATTCCATTCCACTCCTCTTCATTCCATTGCTCTCCCTTCCATTCCTCTCCATTATTTTCCATTCCATTTCATTCCATAACAGTCCATTCCATTACTCTCCATTCCATTCCACTCCATGGCATTCCATTTTATTCCATTCCTTTCAATTCCATTCAATTCCCTATCTCTCCTTTGCATTCAATATCCCTATTATCAATTCCATTCCATTCCATTCCATTCCTGTCCATTCCTCTCAATTCCATTCCATTCCATTCCTCTCCATTCCATTCAATTCCCTACCTCTCCTTACATTCAATTTCCCTATTATCGTTTCCATTCCATTTCATACCATTCCTGTCCATTCCTCTTCATTCCATTCCATTCTATTCCTCTCCATTCCAATCCATTCCATTTCTATCCATTCCATTCCATTTCTCTCCATACTGTTGCATTTTTCTCCATTCCATTCCATTTCTCTGCATTCCGTTCCATTCCTTTCCATTCCACTCCATTCCATTCCCCTGTATTTCATTCCATTCCATTCTACTTCCTTCCATTCCACTCCCTTCCCTTCCATTGGTTTGCATTCCATTTCAATACACTCTATTCAATTCCATTCCACTCCGTTCTATTCCATTCCACTACTTTCCATTCCACTCCATTCCATTCCATTCCAGTACACTCCATTCCATTCCTCTCCCTTCCATTCAATTCTTGTTAATTCCATTCCATTCCTCTCCATTCCATTCCTCTCAATTCATTCCTCTCCAACTCTTTCCATTCCATTCCATTACTCTCCATTCCATTCAATTCTTGTCCATTCCACTCCATTCCATTCTATTTCAGTCCATTCCATTCCATTATATTCCATTCCTCTCCATTCTATTGTATTCAATCTCTCTCCCTTCCATTCCTCCACAACCCATTCCTTTCCATTTCTCTCCATTCCATTCCTCTCTAATCCTTCTCATTCCCCTCCATTCCATTCCTCTCCATTCTATTCCATTCCATTTCACTCCATCCCACTCCATACAATTCCTATCCATTCCATTCCAATACATTCCTCTCCATTCCATTCAATTCCACTCTATGCCATTCCATTGCATTCCATTGCATTCATCTCCATAGCATTCCTCTCCATTCCATTCCATTCCTTTTCTTTCCACTGCATTCTATTCCATTCCACTCCACTCCATTCCATTCCTCTCCATTCCCTTCCATTTCATTTCTGTCAGTTTCATTCCATTCTTCTTCCTTCCATTATTCTCCATTCCTTTCCATTCCATTCCATTCCATTCCATTCCACTCCATTCTTTTCCATTATATTCCATTCCATTGCTCTCCATTCCATTCCTCACCATTCCAAACCATTCCCTTCCTTTCCTTTCCATTCCTTGCCATTTCGTTCCATTCCATTCCATTCCACTCCACTCAATTCCATTCCACTCCATTCATTCCATTCCTTTCCTCTCCATTCAATTCATTTCCTTTCCAATCCACCCCATTCCA
>NW_007185134.1:45571-56053 GCF_000164805.1 Carlito syrichta
CATTCAATTCCATTCGACTGTATCCCATTCCATTCCTCTCCCTTCCATTCCATTCCATTCCATTCCATTCCTCTCCTTTCCATTCCATTCTTCTTCTCTCCATTCCATTCAATTCCATCCATTCCATTCCTCTCCATTCAATTCCATTCCTCTCCTTTTCATTCCACACCATTCCATTGCTTTCCATCCCATTTCTTTCCTCTCCATTCCATCACATTCATTTCCAATCATTCCATTCCATTCCATTGTTCTCCATTCTATTCCATTAAATTCCCTTCTTCTCCACTCCATTCCATTCCAATCATCTCCACCTCATTCCATTCCTCTCCTTTCCATTCCATTCCTATCAATTCCACTCCATTTTCTCCCACTCTATTCCATTCTTATCCGTTCATTGCTTTCAATTCCTCTGCATTCCATTCCTCTCCATTCCATTCCTTTCCATTCCTCTCTATTCCATTACATTGCGCTACATTCCTTCTCATTCCCCTAAATTCAATTCTAATCAACTCCATTCCATTCCTCTTCATTTCATTCCATTCGATTTCTCTCAGTTCCATTCCAAACTTCTTCATTGCATTATTTTCCATTCCATTCCTCTCCATTCCTTTCCATTCCTTGCCTCTACATTCCAAACCATTCCATTCCATTCCATTCCTTTCCATTCCATTCCATTCCTTTCCACTCCATTCCATTCGTCTCCATTCCATTCCTCTCCATTCCATACCATTCTTCTCCATTCCATTCCATTCCTATCTGCTCCTTTCCATACCACACCATTCCATTCTGTTCCATTCCATTCCATTCCCTTCCTCCGTTTCCATACCATTTTGCTCCATTCCGTTCCATTCCATTCCATTCCTCAGTTTCCAATCCATTTTTCTCCATTCCATTTCATTCCAATATTCTCCTTTTCATTCTGGTCTTCTCCTTTCCATTCCATTCCATTTCTTTCCATTCCCTTCCATTCGATTCCTTTCCATTCGTGTCCTCTCCATTCAATTTCTCTCCATTCCATTCCTCTATATTCCATTCCATTTCTTTCCACTCTTCTCCATAACTCTCCATTCCATGCGTTTCCTTTCCTCTATGTTCCATTTCATTCCATTCCAATCCATTCCATTGCATTCCATTCCTCTCCATTCCATACCATTTGACTCAATTCTATTCCATTCCATTCCATTCCATTCCTCTCATTTCCTCTAGATCCATTCCGCTCCATTCTTACACATTCCTTTCCAAACCATTCATTCGATTCCATTCCTCTCCATTCCATTCCACTCCATTCCATTCCAATCCTTTCAATTCCATTTGAATCCTTTCCTTTCCCTTCCACTCCATTTCATTCCGTTCCTCTCCATTTCATTCCATTCCATTCCATTCCATTCCTCTCCATTCCCTTCCATTTCATTTCTCTCAATTTCATTCCATTCTTCTTCCTTCCATTATTCTCCATTCCTTTCCATTCCATTCCTTTCCATTTCATTACATTCCATTCCACTCCATTCTTTTCCATTATATTCCATTCCATTCCTCTCCATTCCATTCCTCACCATTTCAAACCATTCCCTTCCTTTCCTTTCCATTCCTCGCCATCTCGTTCCATTCCATTCCATTCCACTCCACTCAATTCCATTCCACTCTATTCATTCCATTCCTTTCCTCTCCATTCAATTCATTTCCTTTCCAATCCACCCCATTCCATTCCATTCATTTCCTTTCAAATCCATTCATTCCACTCCATTCCATTCCATTTCATTCCATTACTCTCCATTTTATTCCTGTGCATTCTGTTCCATTCCATTCCTCGCCTTTCCATTCCATTTCACTCAAATCCATTCAAGTCCATTCCTTTCCATTCTTCTCCACTCCATTCCATTCCACTCCATTCCATTCTACTCCATTCCTCTACATTCCATTCTGCTCCTCTCCATTCCATTCCTCTCCCTTCCATTCCTCTCCATTCCTTTCCATTCCATTCTATTCATCTCCACTCCATTCCATTCCTCTCCTTTCTATTCCATTCTTCTCCATTCCATTCCATTCCTGTCTATTACATTCCTTTCCCTTTCATTCCTCTGCATTCCTTTCCTTTCCTTCCCTTTCCATTCCCTTTCTCTCCATTCCTTTCCACTCCATGTCCTTCCATTCCATTCCATTCCTCTCTATTCTATTCTTCTCCATTCCATTCCATCCTCTACCTCTCCATTCCAATCCATATCCATCCATTCGATTCAATTCCATTCCATTCCCTTCAAATCCATTCTTTTCCATTCCTCTCCATTTTTAAATTCTTGTTCATTGATTCCATTCCTCTCCATTCCATTCCATTGCATCCATCCCTCTCCCTTGCATTCCACTCCATTCCATTACTTTACACTCCATTCCATTTAATTTCACTCCATTCTATTCTATTCTATTCTATTCCATTCTTATCCGATCCATTGCATTCAATTCCTCTCCATTCCATTCTTTTCCATTCCTCTCGTTTCCATTACATTCCTCTCCATTCCTTCTCATTCCACTCCATTCCAGTCTATTACATTCCTTTCTTCTCCATTCCATTCCATTCCTCTACATTCCATTCCATTCAATTATTCTCCATTTCATTCCTGTACGTTCCATTCCATTCCATTCCTCTACATTCCATTCGATTCTATTCCATTTCATTCATCTCCATACCATTCATACCCATTTCATTCCATTCTCCTCCATTCCATTCCTCTCCATTCCTTTCCATTTCATTACATTCCATTTCTCTCCACTCCATTCCATTTCATTTCACTCCTTTTCTCTCCACCCCATTCCTTCGTATTACTCTCCATTCCATTCCGTTGCATTCCATTTCACTCCATTCCCTTCCATTCCACTCAACTTCATTCTATTGCACTCCATTTTATTCCATTCCAATCCATTCCATTCCGTTCCTCTCCATTCCATTCCATTTCTGTCCATTCCATTCCCTCCATTCTTTTCCACTCCATTCGATTTCATTCCATTCCATTCCTCTACATTCCATTACATCCGTGTTCATTCCAACCATTCCTCTCCATTCCACTCCTCTCCATTCCATCCACTCATTCCTTTCCATTCCATACCATTCCAAAACTCTCTATTCCACTCCAATTAACTTCATTCAATTCCATTCCATTCCATTCCATTCCTCTGCATTCCATTCCATTCCTCGCCATTCCATTCCATTCCATTCCACTTCCTTCCAATCCTATACATTCCAATCCATTCCATTCTCTCCATTCCATCCTCTACATTTCATTCAATTCTTGTCCATTCCATTCCTCTCCATTTCATTATTCTCCATTCCTTTCCATTCCTCTCCATGCCATTCCATTCCTTTTCATTCCATTCCATTCAATTACATTCTATTCGATTCCTCTCTTTTCAGTTCCTCGCCATTCCATACCATTGCTCTACATACCATTCCATTCTATTCTGCTCCTTTCTATTCCTCACCATTCCATCCTATTCTATTCCTCAGTTTCCATACCATGTTTATCCAATCCATTCTACTCCATTCCATTCCAATTTTCTCCTTTTCATTACGGTCTTTTCCATTCCATTCCATTCCATTTCTTTCCATTCCATTCCATTCCATTCCTTTCCTTTCCATTCGTGTCCACTCCATTCAATTTCTCTCCATTCCATTCATCTCTATTCCATTCCATTCCTATCCACTCTTCTCCATTTCTCTCCATTCCATGCATTTCCTTTCCTCTATGTTCCATTCCGTTCCATTCCAATCCATTCCATTGCATTCATTCCTCTCCATTCCATTCCATTCCACTCAATTCTATTCCATTCCTTTCCTCTCAATTCCTCTCGATTCCATTCCACTCCATTCTTACACATTCCTTTCCAAACCATTCATTGTATTCCATTCCTCTTCATTCCATTCCACTCCATCCCATTGCATTCCATTCCTTTCCATTCCTCTCCATTCCCTTCCATTTCATTGCTGTCAATTAGATTCCATTCCTCTTCCTTCCATTATTCTCCATTCCTTTTCATTGCATTACATTACATCCCTCTCCATTCCTTTCCATTCTATTCATTTTCTATTCCTTTCCATTCCATTCCATTCCTCACCATTCCAAACCATTCCCTTCCATTCCTTTCCATTCCTCGCCATTTTGTTCATTTCCATTCCATTCCACTGCAATCAAATTAATTCCATCCCACTCCATTCCATTCCTTTCCATTCAAATCCATTTCATTCCACTCCATTCCACTCCATTCCATTCCGTTCCTCTCCATTCTATTCCTCTGCATTCTGTCCCTTTCCATTCCTCTCCTTTCCATTCCATTTCACTCAAATCGAATCCATTCCATTCCTTTCCATTCTTCTCCACTCTATTTCATTCCTCTCCATTCCATTCTACTCCATTCCTCTACATTTCTTTCTGCTCCTCTCCATTCCATTCCTCTCCCTTCCATTCCTCTCCATTCCTTTCCTTTCCATTCCATTCATCTCCACTCCATTCCATTCCTCTCCATTCCATTCCATTCCTCTCCATTTCATCCCTCTCCCTTCCATTCCTCTGCATTCCTTTCCATTTTATCCCAGTTCATTCATTTTCTCTCCATTCCTTTCCACTCCATGTCATTCCACTCCATTCCATTTCTCTCTATTCTATTCTTCTCCTTTTCATTCCATTCCCTACCTCTCCATTCCAATGCATATCCATCCATTCGATTCAATTCCATTCAATTCCTTTCAAATCCATTCTTTTCCATTCCTCTCCATTCCATTCAATTCTTGTCCATTGATTCCATTCCTCTCCATTCCATTCCATTGCACTCCATCCCTCTCCATTCCATAAAAATACATTCCATTCCATTACACTCCATTCCATTCCATTTCAATCCACTCTTTTCCATTCTGTTACATACTATTCCATTCTTAACAGTTCCATTGCATTCAATTCCTCTCCATTCCATTCCTTTCCATTCCTCTCGTTTCCAATACATTCATCTCGGTTCGTACTCATTCCCCTCCATTCCATTCCAGTCTATTAAATTCTTTCGTGTCCATTTCATTACAATCCTCTACATTCCATTCCATTCCAATCGTCTCCATTTCATTCCTGTGCATTCCATTCCATTCAATTCCTTTCCATTCCATTCCATTCGATTGTACGCCATTCCATGCATCTCCTTACCATTCCTCCCCATTTCATTCCATTCTCCTCCATTCCTTTCCTCTCCATTCCTTTTCATTTCATTACATTCCATTTCTCTCCACTCCATTCCATTTCATTTCACTCCACTTCTCTCCACTCCATTCCTTTTTATTACTATCCATTCCATTCCGTTGCATTCCATTTCACTCCATTCCCTTCCATTCCACTCATCTCCATTCCATTGCACTCCATTCCATTCCATTCTAATCCATTTCATTCCATTCCTCTCCATTCCATTCCATTCCAATCACTCCATTCCTTTCAACTCCATTCGATTCCATTCCATTCCATTCCTCTTCATTCCATTACATCCGTGTCCATTGCAACCATTCCTCTCCATTCCCTACCTCTCCATTCCATTCCACTCATTCCTTTCCATTAAATTCCATTCCTCTCCATTCCATACCATTCCAAAACTCTCCATTCCATTCCAACTAACTTTATTCAATTCCATTCCATTCCGTTCAATTCCTCTACATTCATTTCCATTAATCACCATTCCATTCCACTCCATTCCATTTCCTTCCAATCCTATACATTCCAATCCATTCCATTCCTCTCCATTCCATCCTCAACATTTCATTCAATGCTTCTCCATTCCATTCCATTCCTCTTCATTTCATTCTTCTCCATTCCTTTCCAATTCTCTCCATGCCATTCCATTCCATTCCTTTTCATTCCATTCAATTACATTCCATTTGATTCCTCTCTATTCCATTCCTCTCCATTCCATACCATTCCACTATATTTCATTCCATTCCTTTCTGCTACTTTCTATTCCTCACCATTCCATTCCATTCCATTCCATTCCTCAGTTTCCATACCATTTTTATCCATTCCCTTCCATTCCACTCCATTCCATTTCAATTTTCTCCTTTTCATTACAGTATTCTCCATTCCTTTCCATTCCATTTCTTTCCATTCCTTTCCTTTCCATTCCTATCTTCTCCATTCAATTTCTCTCCTTTCCTTTCATCTCCATTCCATTCCATTCCGTTCCATTCTTCTCTATTCCTCTCTCTTCCATTCCTCTCCATTCCTTTCCATTCCATTCCATAACAGTCCATTCCATTTCTCTCCATTCGATTCCACTCCATTCCATTCCATTCCATTCCATTCCATTACTCTCCATTCCAGTTCATTCTCTACGTCTCCTTTCCATTACATTTCCTTCTAATCAATTCCATTCCATTCCATTCCTCTCCACTCTTCTCCATTCCATACAATTTTATTCATCTCCATTTCATTCCATTTCTTTCCATTTCTGTCCATTCCATTCCTTTCCATACAATTCCCTATCTTTCTATTCCATTTCATTTCTCTGCATTCCATTCCATTCCTTTCCATTCCACTCCATTGAATTCCCCTCCATATCATCCCATTCCATCTCTCTCCATTCCATTCTACTCCATTTCTCTCCATTCTATTCTACTCCATTCCATACCATTCCATTCCATTCCTTCCCATTCCATTCCATTTCACTCCATTCCATTCCACTCCATTCCATTTCATTCCACTACACTCCATTCCATTTCTCTCCCTTCCATTCCATTCTTGTCCACACCATTCCATTCTGCTCTATTCCATTCAACTCCATTACTCTACATTCCATTCCTATCCTCTCCATTCCATTCCTCTCCCTTCCGTTCCTCTCCATTACTTTCCATTCCAGTCCATTCCATAACAGTCCATTCCATTTATCTCCATTCCATTCCACTCCATACAATTCCA
This sequence comes from Carlito syrichta, assembly GCF_000164805.1. Taxonomy (NCBI): domain Eukaryota; kingdom Metazoa; phylum Chordata; class Mammalia; order Primates; family Tarsiidae; genus Carlito; species Carlito syrichta. The sequence goes on from NW_007185134.1 coordinate 52,501, forward strand.
TTCCACTCCGTTCCTCTCCATTGCATTCCATTCTCTACCTTTCCCTTCCATTCCATTTCCCCCTAATCGATTCCATTCCTTTCCATTCCATTAGTCTCCACTCCTCTCCATTCCATACCATTCTATTTCCATTGCATTCCATTTCTTTCCATTTCTGTCGTTTCCATTCCATTTCTCTCCATATGATTCCCTTTCTCTCCATTCCATTCCATTTCTCTGCATTCCATTCCATTTCTTTCCATTTCACTCCATTCCATTCCCCTCCATTTCATTCCTCTCCATTCCATTCTACTCCATTCCATTTCATTCCATTCCACTCCTTTCCATACCACTCCATTCAATTCCATTCCACTCCACTCCATTCCATTCCTCTCCCTTCCAATCCATTCATGTTCATTCCATTCCATTCATCTCCATTCCATTCCTCTCCATTCATTCCTATCCATTCCGTTCCATTTCATTACTCTCTATTCCATTCAATTCTTGTCCATTCCACCCCATTCCATTCCATTCCACTCCATTCTATTCCATTCCTCTCTTTCCATTCCATTCCATTCCATTCTATTCCATTCCTCTCCATTCTATTGCATTCAATTCCTCTGCCTTCCATTCCTCTCCAACCCATTCCATTCCATTCCATTCCTGTCCATTCCTTCTCATTCCCCTCAATTCCATTCCAGTCTTTTCCATTCCATTCCTCTTCATTCCATTCCATTTCATTCCACTCCATTCCATTCCATTCAATTCATCTTCATCCCACTCCATTCAATTCTTATCAATTCCATTCCAGTACATACCTCTCCATTCCATTCAATTCCACTCTATTCTATTGCATAGCATTCCATTGCATTCAAGTCTTTTCAATTCCATTCCACTGTACCCCATTCCATTCCCCTCCATTTCATTCCACTCCATTCCCTTCCATTCCACTCCCTCAATTCCTCTGCATTCCATTCCTCTGTGTTCCATTCAATTCCATTCCATTCCTCTCCATCCCATTCTTCTTCTCTCCCTTCCATTCAATTCCGTACTTTACATTCCCCTCCATTCCATTCCATTCAACTCCTCTCCTTTTCATTCCACACCATTCCACTCCATTCCTTTCCGTTCCAATTCATTCCACTCCTCTCCATTCCGTCCCATTCAATTCCATTCATTCCATTCCATTGCATTCCATTGTTCTCCATGCCATTCCATTCCATTCCACTCCATTCCTCTCAATTCCATTCCCTTCATCTCCACTCCATTCCCTTCCTCTTCTTTCCATTCCATTCCTCTCCTTTCCATTCCATTCCTCTCCATTTCATTCCTCTCCCTTTCATTCCTCTGCATTCCTTCTCATTGCATTCCTTTCCACTCCATGTCATTCCATTCTTCTCCATTCTATTCCTCTCCATTCCATTCCATTCCCTACTTCTCCATTCCATTCCATTTCCCATCCTTCGATTTTTTCAAATCCATTCCATTCCATTCCTCTCCACTCCTCCCCATTCCATTCAATTCTTGTCCTTTCCATTCCATTCCTCTCCATTCCATTCCATTACATTCCATCCCTCTCCATTCTTTCCACTCCATTCCATTCCACTCCACTCAATTCTATTCCATTCTATTCCATTCTTATCCGTTCCTTTGCATTCAATTCCTCTCCATTCCATTCCTTTCCATCCCATTCCTTTCCATTCCCCTCAATTCCATTACATTTCTCTCCATTCCTTCTCATTCCCCTCCATTCTATACCAATCTATTACACTCCGTTCCTCTCCATTCCATTCCATTCCATTGTTCTGTATTCCATTCCATTCCATTCTTCTCCATTTCATTCATGTCCATTCCATTCCTTTCCAATCCATTCCATTCAACTCTATTCCAATTCATTCATCTCCACACCATTCCTCCACATTCCATTCTATTCTCCTCCATTACATTCCTATCCATTCCTTTCCATTGCGTTCTATTCCATTTCTCTCCACTCCATTCCATTTCATTACACTCTATTACTCTCCACTCCATTCCATTGCATTGATTTCCGTTCCATTCCGTTGCAATCCATTTACATCCACTCCCTTCTTTTCCACTCAACTCCATTTCATTAAATTTCATTTCTTTCCATTCCACTCCAATCCATTCCATTCCTCTCCATTCCATTTCATTCCTCTCCATTCCATTCTCTCCATTCCATTACACTCCATTCGATTCCATTCTATTCCATTCCTCTACATTCCATTCATCGCTGCCATTCCTTTTCATTCCTCTCCATTCCATTCCTCTCCATTCCATTCCACTCATTCAATTCCATTCCATTCTAAAACTCTCCATTCCATTCCAATCAACTTCATTCGATGCCATTCCATTCCATTCCTCTGCATTCCATTCCATTCCATTCCACTTCATTCCAATCCTATCCATTCCATTCCGCTCTATTCTTCTCCATTCCATCCCATTCCATTCCATTTCCTCTTCTCCATTTCATTCAATTCTTGTCCATTCCTTCCATTCCTCTCCATTTCATTCCTCTCCCTTGCATTCCATTCCTATCAATGCCATTCCACACCACTTCATTCCATTCCATTCTATTCCAGTCCATCCTCACCAAATGTTTCCATTCTATTCAATTCTATTCCATTCCTCTCCATTCCATTGCATTCAATTGCTCTCTATTCCATTTGCTCCATTCATTTCCATCCCAGTCGTCTCCATTCCATTCCATTCCATTCATCTCCATTCTCATTCCATACTTTCCTCTTCAATCCATTCCATTCCATTTCCCTCCATTCCATTTCTCTCTATTCCACTCCATCCCATTCCTCTCCATTCAATTCCATTGCACGTTATTAAATTCCATTGCATTCCATTCCTCTACATTCCATTCCTCTCCATTCCATTTCATTCCATGCCTCTCCATTCCAATCCATCCATTTCATTCCTTTCTATCGCTTTCCATTCCATTTCATTCCTTTCAATTCCATTCCATTCCTCTCCATTCCATTCCTCACCATTTCATATCATTCCTCTGCATTCCATTCCATTTCGTTTTGCTGCTTCCCTTTCCTCACCATTCCATTCCGTTCCATTCCACTCAATTCCATTCCTCAGTTTCCATTCCATTTTTCTTCATTCCATTCCATTCAAATTTTCTCCTTTTCATTCTGTTCCTCTCCATTCCATTCCATTCCATATCTTTCCATTCCATTCCATTCCGTTCCATTCCATTCCATTCATTTCCTATTCTCTCATTACAATTTTTCTCCATTCCATTCATATCTATTCCATTCCATTCCTTTCCGTTCTTCTCCATTCCTCTCCATTTAATTCCTCTCCTTTCCTCTATATTCCATTCCAATCCATTCCATTCCATTCCATTCCTCTCCATTCCATTCCATTTACTCAATTCTATTTCATTCCATTAGATTCCTCTCAATTCCTCTCGAATACTTTCCACTCCATTCTTATACATTCCTTTCATAGCATTCATTCGAGTCCATTCCTCTCCATTCCATTCCACTCCATTCAATTGCATTCCATTCCCTTCCAATCTTCTCCATTCCGTTCCTTT
>NW_007185135.1:0-811 GCF_000164805.1 Carlito syrichta
CCAGTTTTCCCAGCACCATTTACTGAATAGGTTCTCCTCTCCCCAGTGGTAGGTGGTGGAGGCTTTGTTGAAGATGAGTTGGTTGAGAAATTGAGGTTTTGCTTCTGGAATCTCAATTCTATTCCATTGATCTCTATGCCTATTCCTATACCAATACCAAGCTGTTTTGATGATTGTAGCTTTATAATAAAGTTTGAAGTCTGGTAATGTGATACCACCTGCTTTGTTTTTTTTGGTTGTTTGTTTGTTTGTTTTTTTGCTGAGTATTGTTCTGGCTATTCTTGGACGCTTATGTTTCCATATGAATTCCTGTGTTGTTTTTTCTAGCTCTGAGAAGAATGTTGCTGGTAATTTGATGGGTATTGCATTGAATTTGTAGATTGCTTTAGGTAAGATGGACATCTTCACAACGTTGATTCTTCCAATTCATAAGCATGGGATATTTTCCCATTTGTTTGTGTCATCTTTGATTTCTTTGAGCAGTGTATTGTAATTTTCATTGTAAAGGTCTTTCACATTTCTGATTAGGAAGATGCCAAGGTATTTCATTTTTTTGTGGCTATTGTGAATGAAATTGTGGTTTTTATTTGGGTTTTTGTCTGTTTATTATTCTTGTAAAGAAATGTGATTGTTTTTACACATTTATTTTATATCCTGAGACTTTGCCAGAGTCCTTTATCAGTGTAAGGAGGTTGTTGACAGATTCTCTTGGGTTTTCAAGGTACACAATCATGTCATCTGCAAAGAGAGATAACCTGACTTCCTCTTTTCCTACTTGGATAACCCTTATTGCCTTCTCTTCTCTGATTGC
>NW_007185136.1:0-778 GCF_000164805.1 Carlito syrichta
CCAGCTGAGACAGCACCACCTGCTGGCGATTCAAGGTAACAACACCGAAATGGGAGAAACAAGCTTGATAAAGACACAGACCAAACTGCTGAAGGAAGGTTCATCTGAACTGTCCTTCACAGCAGATCAGGGGCAACTGACCCTAGCTGCAAACTAATTTACCAACTTGAAAAGAAAACTAGAAATCAGACCTGAAAGGACATTGGACTTAAACGAAAGGTCTCAGAGTGTGCTTCATTGATTCTATCAGTGTAATGACTTAATTCTATTCCTACTGTATTGTTCCCTTCTTTCTTTTTTTCCTTTTCCTTTTCTTCTCTTTTCTTCTCTCTGTAAACCATATCTTTGTATAGAGGAACAGCACACTAACAAGGTGGTTGGTTAGCTTGTATATTAGCATCACTATATGTTTTATTTTTGTTTGTATGAGAGTTGGTTCGACTGTAGCTGTGGTCTATTGTTTTTATCTGTTTCAGTATAGGACTCTCTCTCTATTTGTTGGCACACTCGTTTGTTTCCCCCCTTACTCCTCTATCTCTCCACTCCCCTCTTCAATCCACTATCTGCTCCATTCTCTCCCCTCTGCTAACCACATTTTATTTCAGGGAGTAAACCTACAGACCCACTGCACAGACAATTCCAGGGCAGTGGGAAGTGGGTTCCACATTATCCACACGACTGTCAGCGAATACCAGGACCTGCAGACAGATTTTGAATCACAGTTCTCCCCTTAAATACATTTCAAACAGCAAAAGGACCACCTTCAACCTACAGTGCA
>NW_007185137.1:0-899 GCF_000164805.1 Carlito syrichta
CCTTAAATGTGTTTATCCCCAGGGGAAACATGAGATGGAAGCTATGACTCTACATCCCTCAGCCATCCTCCATCTCTTCGTGATTCTCATTGTCCAAGGTCTAGACAGGTTTGTATAATACGGTCCCTCATCATAAGTAAACCACTGTATCCAGTGCTCAAAAAAATAGAAATTGGTTCTAGCACTGGTGGAAACTGACTGTAGTAGACTTGATGAATAATTTATGTGCTATTTAAGAAACTTTCTGGAGTAATTTTGTCTCCATTTTTGCCTCACATACTGACTTTAGAACCTAACTTTTCTTTAATGCCTTCTCTTTCTCTTCTTAATCATACTAAGCATACTGGCAGTAACCAAACAGGGAATTAGTCCAAACAGTTATTTGAGGGCAAAAAATTACCTTAAAATAGTGAAAGCTTTCAGGAAGCTAAAACCAAGAATAAAAACCAAATCACTGAGGACTGGGTAAGCTAACAGAAAAAAAAGGAGACACAAAGTGCAAAACACCTCTCCTACATAGACCTTAACTGTGTAATTGGTAACAATCATGCTGGAGAGACTGAGGAGAATCTCATCAATGTGGATTTTCACTTTCCCCAAAAAATGTCCCTTTTCCCTGAGTCAATATTTTAAAATAATATTATAAAATCCTGGGCAGCCTGTTTACTAAAATGTCTTTAACACCAGATTAACAATTTTTAAACATTGGACTAACACAATTTAGGGGATACAAATATTTTCATTTTCAAAGTACAAACTTGTATTTGCTTTGCACAACTGACAAACTATTTCCAAGTCACACATTTATGTATTTATTCAACACTTGCTAAGCAGAATATTTTCTTTTTGTATTCACGCCGTAAAAAATGGTTTAACTTACCAACAATTAAATCCCCAAT
>NW_007185138.1:0-798 GCF_000164805.1 Carlito syrichta
CTCCCAACCCATTGGTGCTGTTAAAATTTCTGCCCTTTGTTGTGAAGATTGTAAAAAGTTGTCTGCTGCATATAAAAAGTGTTACCGGTTATCTTAAATTCTTTCTGGGGACCACTCCCCCTCCCTTCCTTAGCCTGTGTTCTCCTTCATAAATTCTGAAGGGGCTCATTCTAACCTAATAATAATAATAATAATAATTTTATAATCTTTCTCTGTCAACTAAGGAAATAAATAGCCTGTTCTCGTTTTCAAATGCTAAAAGCCAGGTTAGTTAAAAGTAAGTCCATTTCTAAAGGTTTAGGCCTTGCCTAAAATCGTAATCAACTGCTTCTCCCTGTAAAACTGCTGGGAAGTGTCTTAGAGTCTTGTAATGTATGCTAACTCCCTACTTTATATTGTAATGCTAAGTAACACTAATGCTTGCATTTTTGGCTATGCTCATTTAATTGTCCACGTCTTACAACTAAGGCTGCTGTTTAGTAATTATGAGAATTTTTGACAATGTTGCCTGTTCATAATTAGAAGTATGTAAAAACAAATCATTTTACATTTTCATGGTCTGTTCACTCTAAAGGGTTTTGAACCAAGTGTTCTTGTACACATCATTAAAAAGTCATAAAGCAAAAAAAAAAGGGGGAGAAGAACTCCAAAATGAGCACCAGCCAGAAAAAAAGGTAAACAAACTGGCAGTTACCACTAAAGGCAAAAGCTCCAGCCACCCAAAAGAGGCCTGATAACGATAAACCTGCTAAGGGGATGGTATCAGCTGCTATAAATGTGGTCAATCTGGGCACCTAA
>NW_007185139.1:0-562 GCF_000164805.1 Carlito syrichta
CTCAAGCGATCCTCCTGCCTCGGCCTCCCAAAGTGCTGGGATTACAGACATGAGCCACTGTGCCCGGCCAGAAGCTGCTTTCTTCAATCTGTATAAAACTTAAAATTTGCTTATGTAAAATGGGAAGGAATATAATAATAACCACTTCATAGAGTTGCTGAGAAGGTTAAGTAAAATAATGTAGCTGCACTTAAAATGTATATAGCGCTTAAAATGGTATTTATTATGATTATCACCTAGAACAGGGGTTGCCAAACTACTGCTTGTGGGCCAAGTCCAACCATGTCTGCTCAATTGTTTGTAGTTTTCTGCTGTGACGGCAGAGTCAAGGACTTGTGACATAGGCTGTGTGACCTGCAAAGCTACGATACTTCGTATCCGGCCCCCTTTCAGAAAAAGTTTGTTGATCTAAAGTAATAAGAAGAGAAAACCTGTCTATGTTCCATGTACAAGCAGTTAGAGGATCTCATCCTTGGGTTTACCTGTTACTTAATCTCCCTTGGGTGGTTTCTTGGTATTTTAGGATCCATGAAGTACAGTCATCGGACCTGGAGAAGTCCTC
>NW_007185140.1:0-652 GCF_000164805.1 Carlito syrichta
GGTATTATCTATCATCTATCTATCTAATCTGTCATCTATCTATCTAATCTATGTATCTATCATTTATTTCTATCTATCTATGTATCACCTATCTATATATATCTATTTTACCTATTATATCTATCATCTATCTACCCTATCATCTATCTCCATCTTTCTCTATCTCTATTATCTATCTAACCTATATATTTTTTCATTGTTATCTGTCTATCTATATCTATCTATTTTATCCATCTATCCATCTATCTACCATCGATCTTTCCTATCATCAATCTATCCATCTATATTATCTAGCTATCTATTGAATCTATCATCTATCTATCTAATCGATATATCATTTGTCTCTATCATCTATCTATAGCTATCTATTTTACTTATCTTATCTATTTATATGTCATCTAACTTATCTGTCTATTTATATCTATCATTGATCTATCCTATCATATCTGTCAATCATCTCTATCATCTATCTATAACTATTTTATTTATCCTTATCTAGTTATATAATCAGTCTATTTCTATTTATCTATTATCTATCATATCATCGATCGTATCTATCTATCTCCATCTATCTCACAAGGCAAACATTTGTTTTTTTTGAGAGTTAATTAAGGACTTGACTTTTACCATCCATATAATAAAGTGCAGATTT
>NW_007185141.1:0-658 GCF_000164805.1 Carlito syrichta
AAGATATTTACAGAGGGAATAAACAGAAATGAGGAGAGAGAAGAGGAAAGAGTGAAGAAGTTGATAACTGAGATAATAGCGATAAAGAATACAGTGAAAGAAATAAATAACAAACTGATAAGCATGGAAAGCAGAATTAACCAAGCAGAAGAAAGAATCTCAGAGTTTGAGGACCAAAATATGGAACTAACTCAAACTGAAAAACATAGAAAAGAAGCTTTAAGAGACACAACGAAACCTCCAAGAGATGAGTGATTATTTCAAGAGGCCAAAATTAAGATTTATTGGAATCCCTGAGGCAGAGAGACAGAGACCACCTTGGAACAAATATTCCATGAAATTATCCAAGAAAATTTCCCTCATCTCTTTAGTGACATGACCATTCAAACACAAGAGATTCAGAGAACCCCTGCAAGACAACACATGAGAAGACCAACTCCTAGACACATAGTAATTCACCTACACAAAGTAGGTATAAGAGAAAGAATTCTAAAGGCAGCAAGAGAGAAAGGTCAGACTACCTACCAGGGAAGACCAATTAGAATAGCAGCAGACTTATTTACAAAAACACTTCAGGCTAGGAGAACTTGAAGATCGGCAACAATACATTGTCTCCAAGAGACTCATCTCTCCAGAAAGGACACTCACAGACTCAAAG
>NW_007185142.1:0-676 GCF_000164805.1 Carlito syrichta
AATTAGAATAGCAGCAGACTTATTTACAAAAACACTTCAGGCTAGGAGAACTTGAAGATCGGCAACAATACATTGTCTCCAAGAGACTCATCTCTCCAGAAAGGACACTCACAGACTCAAAGTAAGAGAATGGGAAACAAAATTTCAGGTGAACAGAACACAAAAGAAAGCAGGAGTTGTGATCATAAAACCAGACAAAATACCCTTTAAACTAAGAAAAATTTTGAAAGATATGGAAGGTCATTACATAATGATAAAACGTTCAATCCATCAATAAGAAATATCCAGCCTAAACATACTTGCACCCAATATAGGAGCACCAACTTTCATAAAGCAGCTTCTAGGTAAACTTAAAAAAGATATTGACTGTAATGCTATCACAGCTGGGGAAATAAATACGCCACTCACAACCCTAGGCAGATTATAAAGACAAAAAAATTAACAAGGAGATCCAGAACCTCAATGTGATGCTTGACCAAATGAACTTAACTGACACCTACAGAACACTCAACCCAACAACCATGGAAAACACATTCCACTCATCACCCTATGAAACATACTCTAAGATCAAGCTAGGCCATAAAGCAAGCATAAACAAATTCCATAAAATTGAAAGATTGCCATGCACCTTCTCGGACCACAGTGGAACAAAAATAAATATCAACACCAATAAAGG
>NW_007185143.1:0-1829 GCF_000164805.1 Carlito syrichta
CCCCCCAACATCCCTCCCTGATATCTTTTTGCATTCTCCCTTCCGCATCCAGGTCTGCACCTTCCAGTCTTTCATGACTGCTCTGCTGAGCCCATAGGAGTGCAAGAATTTTGGACTATTTGTAACCAGGGCAACCTATAAATATAGCACCAACTGATTCCTGATTCCTGAGACAGTTTTTGTGGGGTTGCTATTCAGTCCCTATCTTTCTCTGGAGAGAGGAACCCTCTGAATTGGAACCAAACATTTGCTGATTTGTTGGAAGGACCCATGGGACTTGGTGGAGAATGCTTCCCCCTTCCTGTGAAGGGGCACACAGAACATGCTCCTTTCCCCAGCAACAAAAATGTATGTGCAATATGTCTGCCCAGGGACACCTGTTAGGGACTCAGCACCCAAGGTCTTTACCGGGGGCTGGTTATATAGGCGATCCCTGCTGAGCAATTGTCCACAAACCTCCCATAAGAAAAGCAGGTGCTTATCCTAAATCATATTGTTTGTATACACAGTCTAGGCACAGTGCCCATCCTCATCAGCTAGGGAACAGAGAGGCAGTTCAAATGTTAAGATCCCAGAAGCCAACTCAGAGCTGATTTTGCAGGCACACTGCTTTTTTTGTTGTTGCTGTTGGAGTCTCACCCTGTTGCCCAGGCTGGAGTGTCGTGGCACACTCACGGCCACCACAGCTTCGACCTGCTGGGCTCAGGCGATCCTTCCTCCCCAGCCTTACAAGTAGCTGGAACTACAGGCACTTGCTACCACGCCCAGCTAATTTTTTTTTTTAAATTGTAGAGACTAGATCTTGCCAAGTTGCCCATCTTAAACCCCTGGGTTGAGGCAATCCTCTCGCTTCAGCCTCCCAAAGTGCCGGGATTACAGGCTTGAGCCACCACGCCTTCATAGGACTTGGTTTTAAAAAGAACAGCTCTGTCTTAGCTCTCACCATTATCAATTCTCACTTGTTTGGCAGAATTAAGTCCAGAGTAGCATTTCCCATCAAGGCTGTCTCTAACTTCTAAAGGTGATGTTATAAGCAGAGGCACTACCTCCCACAAAATGAACTTGTAACAGGGAATCAGCAAAATCTGGCCCACCACATGTTTTCTGTAAATAAAACTTTATTGGAACATAAAAAAAAAAAAAAAAAGAACAGCTCTGGCCCCAAGTTCCATGAGGTGTTGCTCAGTCAAGGACCAGTCAGGCTCTCTCAGACAGTTCATCTTTCCTGCCCTAATCTCCATTCTCTATAAAGATAAGAGACAATCAAGCCATGGGATCACTTTTCTCTCAGCTCACTTTCCTCTTCTACTAGCTGTGGCCCCTGGGACCCTGGCTTCCTCACTCCTTGTTGGTGCCCGCACGTTGTACAAAAATATTGGGTCAGTGAGCTGAGCTGGTGCACTGGGTACAATTCAAAGAACTGCACAAAGGGTAGGTCAGAAAAAGTTTATTTAGAAAGCAGATCAGAGAAAGGAGTGGATCCACCTCTCCAAGATTGGAGAGGGGGCCAGATGCCCAAGGAATGTTTGGCAGCAAATGCTTGAGGTTGAAAGCATTTAAAGTTTTCCTGTAGTGGGGGCAGGTAGCCATAGTGATGGGGTGGTGGTCTGTATTGCGTCGTCACGAAGGGGGCAGGTAAGCATGGGAGCTGTTGCCATGGTGATGGGGTGGTGGTCTGTGTTATGTGGTCACGAAGGGCTGATCACAATAGACGATGTCAGCTTGGCCCTTTATGGCAAGAAGATAAATACTTTGGATAAAAGGGTAGTTAGTACAAAGCATGCTTGGGGGATTACAAGACAATTATCGGTAACTAACTCCGGGAAAGT
>NW_007185144.1:0-430 GCF_000164805.1 Carlito syrichta
GACGGTCCTCCCACAGGGATTTCGGGACAGTCCCCATCTGTTCGGCCAGGCTCTAGTGGCCAACCTTAAACTTCTGTCACTCCCCAAATCCGCTCTCATCCAGTGTGTAGATGACCCTCTCTTATGCAGCCCCTCTATAACTGACTCTCACACGGACACTGTCCTGCTTCTCAACTTTCTAGCACAAAGGGGATACCGAGTTCCCCCCACAAAGCTCAGCTATCCAAAACACAAGTCATTTACCTTGGTGTAGCCATTTCACACCGACAAAAGGCCATAACAACCAGCTGCAAGTCTGTTATTCAGTCTCTACCGGTGCCCAAAACAAAGGAAGAAATCCAGTCATTCCTGGGATTGGCAGGCTACTTCCGAGCCTGGATCCCCAATTTCCCCCTTCTCGCCAAGCCACTCTATGACCTGGCTAAAGGTG
>NW_007185145.1:0-1100 GCF_000164805.1 Carlito syrichta
CCAAGATAGAGAGGCAAATTGACTGTCATCATAAGATGACTAAAGAAAATTTGTTCTATATAAACAATGAAATATTATTCAACCATCAAATATTTTAAAGAAAATATAATTTATTACAACAACATGAATGATCAAAGACATTATGCTAAATGACCATGCCAGGCAGAGAAAGACAAATACTCATTGTCTTTTAATAGGAGAGTTTGAGTTACATTTAATTAGAGGATAATCACTTAACTATTTCCATTTTTATATTGTTTTCTGAATGTTTTGCATTTTCCTTATTGTATTATTCCTCTTTTTGCTGTCTTTTTTGTGATCATTTGTGTAGTAGAATGCTATGATTATTCTCTACTTATCTCTTGCATATCTACCACAAGATTTTTTTTCATTTTTAGTTACTATGAGTCTCATATAAAACATCTTATAATTATAAAAGTTTATTTTAAACTGTCAAAAATTTAAATATGGTTGTACACAAAAATATTATACTTTAAACTTTCTTCCCCCACATCTTACGTTACTGACACCACAGTGTACATCTTTTAAATATTATGCATTCGTTGACAAATTATTTCAGCTATAGTTATTTTAAATTCTTTATCTTTTTAGTTTTACTATAGTTAAAAGTGATTTATTCACCACTATCACAGTATCAGATTTCATCATTTGATTATAACTTTATCTCTACAGCTAGTTTTAGACACTTTAACATGTTTGCATGTTATTAGTATCCTTTACTTTCAACTTGAAGAACTCCCTTTAGCTTTTCTTTTAAGGCAGATCTGGTGGCAGTTAGCTTCCTCTGCTTTTGTTTGCTTGAAAAGGACAGACTTGCTGCGTATATTATCTCTGATTGACAATTTGGTTGACTGTTTTATTTTCAGCACTTTGAATATACAAACACACTCTCAACAGTCACAGTTTTTGATGAGAAATCTACCTGTAGTCTTCTGATGGTTTCTTAGTATGTGATAAGCCCTTTTGCTTTTGATGCTTTCAAAATTTTCTCTGTCATTGACTATTGAGAATGTAATTGTCATATGTCTCAATGAGGACCCTTTCATGTTTTAATATATTTGAGATTTTGAGATTCTTTA
>NW_007185146.1:0-687 GCF_000164805.1 Carlito syrichta
CCTTCCAGAGCAAAAATTACTTTCATGCTTAGAAAGTTCCACCATAGGTAAAAAGGGTTGTAGAAAGGGGTTAAACCATGAAGCAAGTTCTCCTACTGCCCTAGCTGTGGAAAATTCCAGCACTGCGACCGTAGTACCCTGCGTTAGCTCATGCATCCGTGCGTGAGACAGTCCTTTTGAATCTGTGGATGTCTCAGCAGAGGTCCTCGATCTTCCTGTGGATCCCTCTAATCTTAGGTCCCTGAGAGTGCAAGTGTTTTCAGTAGTAGCCGAAGAAGGAAGCAGTGATACTGCAGGTTGATCTCTGGACAGTGCAGATCCCGGGAGATGTGGTAGTGGGGAGTCCCAGGAGGCATGAGAGTTGGTGAATGCAAGAAGGCAGCACTTGAAGGACAAGCTGATGACAAGCTGAGTAAGGTTGAACAATGTCCCCCATACTGATTTCTACCTGCACATCATGATGCAATAAACAGTGGGACTGAGCCATGGGTCCAGTGAGGAGAAATTCTATAATCACAGTTCTGCAGCAGGGCCAGAATGTGGTCTGTGCAAACTGTAACTGAAAGTCAGGGAGAATAGGTCCCAGCTAACATCTAGAAGTCGTCAAAAATGAATTTTTTATCGATAACAGTGAAGAATGCAAATATTACTTCTCAGAGAAAAAAAAAAAAAAAAGTAGAGAGGCAC
>NW_007185147.1:0-494 GCF_000164805.1 Carlito syrichta
TTTCATGTCATTCCATTCCATTCCCTCAATTTCTTTTCTTTCCATTCCATTCCATTCCTCTCCATTCCGTTCCATTCCATTCTGTACCATTCCATTTCTCTCCATTCCATTCCACTGCATACAATTCATCTCCATTCCATTCCATTCCTCTCAATTCCTTTCAATTCCATTCCATTCAATACTTCCCCATTCAATTATTCCCCATTCAACTCCATTCTATTCCATTTCTCTCCATTACATCCAATCCATTCTAGTCCATTAAATTCCTCTCCATTCCATTCCTTTCCATTCGTCTCCATTCCTTTCCATTCAATACAATTCGTCTCCATTCCATTCCATTTTACTCCATTCCATTCCTCTCTATTCCATTCCATTCCATTCCTATAAATTCCATTCAATTCAATTCCTTCCTATCCATTCCATTGCATCCCATTCCATTCCATTCCATTCATCTCCATTCCATTCCATTCCATTGCATTCCATTCCATTCCATT
>NW_007185148.1:0-937 GCF_000164805.1 Carlito syrichta
GATGTCTGCCCTGATTCTATCTCCTTAAAGCAGCCTCAAAACTCTGCACATGGAAGAAGCATAAAGTGAACTGGGGACTTCATACTATGGCACTTGAAACAATCATTTGGAACAGATTTTTGAGTTTCAAAGATCAGGACATTTAAAAATAAGATTTTAGGAGCAAGATGCATGGAGTTGCCAATTTTTATTTTCTTAAGGAGAAGCATGCATTGAAGCAAACTAAACCACCACACACTACTACATTTCTCCTGAGACCTGCAGACCCCACAGAGTAGAAGTGACTTGAGCTACGAATAAGAAACAGCTCGTTAGAGGAATTAAATATGGCATTAAAACAACAACAATAAAATAGCACTTTGCCCTCACTTTCCCATTCTGGAGGTAGAAATCTCCCCCCCATCCCGAGACACTTGGTGGGCTTGTGTGGGGTGAGGACCAACCTCCTGTGCCCCAGGGGGGCTGCCAGCCTGCCCGTACTCTGAAGATCACTCTCGCTGAATGTGCTCTGCAGTCAGGGGATCACAGAGGGCCTGGTAGACACTGTGGGGAGGTGGCAGAGGGGCCCAGGGAATGTGGCCTGTGAACATCTGAATCCTCCAGTGATTCTGGAGCAGAGAGGAGAGCAAAGCCCAGCATTCCAACCAGCCCGCGTCCAAAGAATGAAGCCGTGGCTGTGCCTGGCATCGACTCAGCGTGCTTCTCCCTGCTGCTGCCCATCTGCGGCCTCCTGGGGGTAGCTTGGGATGGGAGTGGCCAGCCTTGGGGAGAGACCCCCGAGAATCCCCTGGAACGCCCACCACCTCTCAGGGACCTGCAGCAACCTTGGCTGTTCACAGAGAGCTTGATCTTTGGGGAGAACAAGCTTGTGCTTGGTTTTGCCTTTTGTTCTTTTTCCATTTTCAGTTTTAAAACCTGGACAAGCAAAAAAAAAAAA
>NW_007185149.1:0-1413 GCF_000164805.1 Carlito syrichta
CAAGTAGCTAGCCAACTGTTTAGTTAGGTAGCTCTGTTCTTTAATCAGCTGACTAGCCAGCTGGCTACCTGGTTAAGTCAGCTAGCTAAATCAGCTGCCTAGTCACCTGGCTAGTTAGGTAGATAGCTAATTAAGTCAGTTGTCTAGCTGACTGTCTACCTAGTCAATTCAGCGAGTTAAGTGAGCTGACTAGACAACTGGTTAGCTAGGTGGCTAGCTAGTTAATCCAGCTGGCTAGCCTGAAGGCTATCAGTTAAGTCTGCTAATTAAGTCAGCTAGTTATCCGACTGGCTAGCTAGGTGCCTGGCAAGTTAAGCCGGCCTGTTAGCAGGGTTGTCATGTAGGTGGCCAGCCTGTTAAGCCAGCTGGCTAGCCGGCTGACAAGCAGGGTGTCTGGTTAGTTAAGCCAGCTGGCAATCTGACTGTTCAGCCAGCAGGTTGCCTAGCCAACTAGCTAGTCAGGTAGCTAGCTAGTTAAGCCAGATGGCTAGCAGTGCAGTCAAACATTTGGCTAGCTAGTTAAATCAACTGGCTAGCCAGCTATCCAGTCAACTTGCTAGTCAGTTAATTAAGTCAGCTATATATCCAGCTAGCTAGTTAAGTCAGCAGGCAAGTCAGCTAACTATTCAGCAACTAGTTAAGTCAGCTAGCTATTTAGCTTGCTAGTCAGCTAGTTAGCTGGTCGACTAGATAGTTAAGTCAGCTATCCAGCTAACTAGTCAGTTAGCTAGCTATTTAAGTCAGGTAGTTAGACAGGTAGATAGCTTGTTTGGTATCCAGTTATGTCAGCTACATATTCAGCTAGCTAGGCAGCTAGCTAGATAAGTCAGCTACTAAATCAGATAGCTATTTAACTGACTATTCGGCTAGAAACTCAGCTAGCTGGTCATCTAACTAGTAAGATCGCTCTCTTTTCATCAAGTTAGCTAACTAGTCAGCTCACTCACCAGCTGACTAGTTAAGTCAGTTAACTGGTCGGCCACCAAGCCGGCTAACTAGTTAAGTCAACTAAAAAATTGGTCGAATAGTCGACCAGCTTGTCAGCCAAAAAGTTAGCTCAGCTAACTAGTCGCCGATATGTTAGGTGATCTAACTAATCGGCCTAATAATTGGCCTTCTAGTTAGGTCAACACACCAGCCATCCAACTAGTTAACAGAGCTGACTAGTGGGCTAACACGACAGTCAACTATCTAACACTGCTAACTAGTCTGCCGACTAGTCAGCCAACTTGATAAGCCAGCTAACCATTCTGTTGGGTAGTCAGCCAACGTTTTAAAACAGCTAACTATTTTGCCGATTCATCAACCAACAAGTTAAGTCACCTAGCTAACTTGTTAAACAACTAGTTAATTCAGCTAGGTAACTCGTTTACCAACTAGCTAAAACAGGTAGCTAAGTCGTTAACCAACTTG
>NW_007185150.1:0-428 GCF_000164805.1 Carlito syrichta
TTAAAACAGCTAACTATTTTGCCGATTCATCAACCAACAAGTTAAGTCACCTAGCTAACTTGTTAAACAACTAGTTAATTCAGCTAGGTAACTCGTTTACCAACTAGCTAAAACAGGTAGCTAAGTCGTTAACCAACTTGTTAAGTCAGCTAGCTATCTCATTAGCCAATTAGTTAAGTCAGCTGGCTAGACAGGTGGCTAGTTAGTACAGTCACCTAATTAAGTCAGCTCGCTTGCCTGCTTGTTAGCCAGGTAGTTAGGTAGTTATGTCAGCAGGCAAGACAGTGGGGTATGTAGATACATAGCTAGTTAAGTCAGTTTGCTAACCATTAGGCTATCTAGTTATATCCGCTAGTTAAGTCAGCTGACTATCCAACTGTCTAGCTAGGTAGAGAGCTAGTTAAGTTTGATGGCTAGCCAGCTGACTA
>NW_007185150.1:1710-3305 GCF_000164805.1 Carlito syrichta
TAGCTAGGTAGCTTGCAAATTTAGTCAGCTGGCTAGACACCTGGATATCTAGTTAAGTCACCTAGTTTAGTCAGCTGTCTAGAGAACTGGCTTGCTATATAGCAAGCTAATTAATTCAGCTGACTAGCAAGCAGGCCAGCTATTTTAGTCAGCTAGTTAAGTCAGTTGGCTTGCCAGCTGGCTAGCTGGTAGCAAACTAGTCAGTTGGCTAGCCAGTTGGCTAGCTATTTAAGTCAGCTAGTTAATTCATCTGGCTTCCCAGCTAGCTAGCTAGGTATCTAGATTAAGTCAGCTGGCTAGCCACCAGTCTAGCTAGTGTTGCCAGCTAATTATATCAGCTTGCTAGTCAGCTGACTACATTGTTATGTCAGCTAGTTGAATCTGCTGGCTAACCAGATGGCTAGCTGGTTAAGTCAGCTAATTAATTCAAGAGGTTAGCCAACTGGCTATCTAGATATCTCGCTGCTTTAGTCAACTGACTAGCCAGCTGGCTACCTGGTTAAATCAGCTATTTAAGTCAGTTGGCTAGACAACTGGCTAGTTAAGTAGTTAGCTAATTAAGTCAGGTGGCTAGCCAGCTGGCTACCTAGGTAAGTCAGCGTGTTAAGTGAGCTGGCTAGACAACTGGCTAGCTAGGTGGCTAGCTAGTTAACCCAGGTGGCTAGCCAGATGACTATCTAGGTAACTCTGTTAGTTAAGTCTGCTAGTAAGTGAGCTTGCTAGCTAGGTGGCTGGCAAGTTAAGCCACTTGCTTAGCAGGCTTTTTAGGTAGATGGCTAGCTAGTTAAGCTGGCTGGCTAGCCGGCTGACAAGCAGGGTGTCTGGCTAGTTAAGCCGGTTGGCTATCCAACTGTCTAGCCAGCAGGCTGCCTAATTAAGGCAGCTGGCTAGCCAGCTGGCCAGAACACTAGCTGGCTAGCTGGCTCCCTTGCCAGCTAGCCAGCCAGGTATCTAGCTAGTTAAGCCAGATGGCCAGCAGTGTAGCTAGTTAAGTCAGCTGGCTAGCCAGATAGCCAGCCAACTTGCTAGTCAGCTACTTAAGTCAGCTAGCAATCCAGTTAGCTAACTAAGTCAGCTAGTAAGTAAGCTAACTATTCAGCTAACTAGTTATGTCAGCTAGCTATTCAGCTTGCTAGTCAGCTATCTAGCTGGTTAACTAAATAGTTAAGTCAGCTATCCAGCTAACTAGCCAGTTATCTAGCTAGTTAAGTCAGCTAGCTAGACAGCTAGATATCTTGTTTGGTATCAAGTTATGTCAGCTAGATAGCCAGCTAGCTAGTCAGCTAGCTAGTTAAGTCAGCTAACAAATCAACTGGTTACTTAGCTAACTAGTTGTCTAGAAACTCAGCCATCTGGTCATCTAACTAGTGGGATCACTCACTTTCCATCAGCTCAGCTAAATATTTGACTCCATTGCCTGACAACCAGTCAGCAAACTAGTCGGCTCACTCACCAGCCAACAGGTCAACTAACTTGTCAGCTCTCTCACAGGCCAACAGGTTAGCTAGCTAGTCGACTTTCTCTCCAGCCGACTAGTTAAGTCATCTCACCAGTCGGCTCCCATGCCAGCTGATAGTTAAGGCAGCTTGCCTGTC
>NW_007185151.1:0-675 GCF_000164805.1 Carlito syrichta
AGTGGCCACTGCACTCCAGTATGGGTGACAGAGTGAGACTCCAACTCAAAAAAAAAAAAGGCCTTTTTAATTACACTGAAAAAAGACTACAACATGCAAATCTCTCCTATATTCATCTGCAGTGAACTGAATGTTAGTGTCTTCCCCAAATTCATACCCCCATTCATATACCATACCAGGTGATAGCATTAAGAAGTGGGTCCTTTGGGAAGTGATTAGACATGAGGACAGTGGCATCATGAATGGAATTAGAACCCTTATATAAAAGACCCCAGAGTGTTCCCTCATCTCTTCTACCATGTGAGGTTACACTGAGAAGAAAGCTGTCTGAAGAAGCAGGCCCTCACCAGAGACTGAACTGACTGGTCCCTTGATCTTGGACTGTCCAGGCTTCAGAACTGTGAGAAATAAATATGTACTGTTTACAAACCAATTCGTTTATACTATTTTGTTATAGCAGCTGACATGGACTAAGATATCATCCTTGGCTTTTTTGTGACTTTTATCACAAAGCACTATTTCTTCTTTTAAAAAGTGAAAAAAAGGAGCTTGCTTCCAAGTTGCGAGAGTGGAGCAGCCGCCTCGACTGTGGGGCTGTGCTTGGTTCTAGGACGTGGAGCCAAGGGAGAGCTGATGAGGTGGGCAGAGGCCCAGGAGTGAGGGAGGAAAACCGCC
>NW_007185152.1:0-689 GCF_000164805.1 Carlito syrichta
TCCCTCCCACAGAGCCGTCCACAGGGAAGACCTGCCTGCCCAAGGCGCTGCTGAACCTCAGCCACGGCCGTAACGACACCATCCCTGTGCTCCTGGACATCGCTGAGCGCACCGGCAACATGCGCGAGTTCGTCAACTCGCCCTTCCGCGACATCTATTACCGAGGTGGGCGGGCCAGACGGGCCAGGCTGGGCGTGGGCGCGGGGCGGCCTCCTGCGAGGAGGCCAGGGTGCCGACCTGGACTGGGAACTGACTGTCCGGCGGACGGAGGGAGGGAGAGAGAGAGGCGGCCGCCCCTCCAGCTCGGGTCTGAAGTGTGGATCGGAGATTCCAAGACAACAGACGGATGCGGGGCGCCCGGTGGCCCTGAGTGCGGTCTGGCCCTTGGCTCTGGCGGCTGGAGGCCCCAGGCTCTTCTACGGAGTCCACAGCCAGGACAGCTGAGAGGCAGCGGCTGGCAGCATCCAAGCTCTCTCTCCAACTCCTCCTCCTTCTCTTCCTCTTCTTCGTCTTCCTCCTCCTCCAATTCCTCCTCCTCTTGGGTGTCTCGCTTTGTCGCCCAGACTGGAGTGCCGCGACGCAATCATAGCTCACGGCAGCCTGGACCTCCTGGGCTCAGGCAGTCCCTTCACTGCTATGTTGCCCCGGCTGGTCTCCAACTCCTGGGCTCAAGCCATCCTCCTGCCTTA
>NW_007185153.1:0-533 GCF_000164805.1 Carlito syrichta
GGAGCACCCCCCTTGCACCTGTGATGACTGGCAGTGTCTCCAGTACATGGCCATGCTGTCGTCTGGGGGATGCCCTGCCCTGGTTGAGCACCGGGCCTGAGGCAGGAGCACTTTGTCCAAGCCCTGCATCTGCAGCTGCCCAGCATGTGACCTCGGCATCTCACTGTGACTTTCCGTGCCTCAGTTCCCTTCTCTGTAAAACGAGAACAATAATAAGTCCTTCTGGGACTTATAGTCGTCATGGCAATTAAATTAAGTGACCCACGTGATATTTTTTTAAAATTTTGAGTTGAAGTCTCACTCTGTCACACAACCTGGAGTGCAGTGGCACAATCACAGCTCACCACAGCCTCAACCTCCTGAAATCACAGCTCTTCCAGGGTCCTGAGGCGGTGGAAAAGGCCTGATGTCAGCTCTGACCTTGCCTGTTAACCATGTGACCTTGGGCAATGCCCACCCGCTCTGAGCCTCAGCTTCCTTGTGCTCAGCCAGAGACAGGAGGCACGGTAAAAGGGAGGACTGGGTGTGAAGTG
>NW_007185154.1:0-579 GCF_000164805.1 Carlito syrichta
CCAGGGTCCTGAGGCGGTGGAAAAGGCCTGATGTCAGCTCTGACCTTGCCTGTTAACCATGTGACCTTGGGCAATGCCCACCCGCTCTGAGCTTCAGCTTCCTTGTGCTCAGCCAGAGACAGGAGGCACGGTAAAAGGGAGGACTGGGTGTGAAGTGTGACCATTATGAGCATAATTCATCTGTTATTAAGATCGATTCATTGCTGTTTTAATT
The DNA here is from genome assembly GCF_000164805.1 of Carlito syrichta. Classification (NCBI taxonomy): domain Eukaryota; kingdom Metazoa; phylum Chordata; class Mammalia; order Primates; family Tarsiidae; genus Carlito; species Carlito syrichta. The sequence goes on from NW_007185154.1 coordinate 215, forward strand.
ACATGAAGAAGATGTTCCTTCCAATTAAGATGCCAACAGCTCGCCCAGGCTCTGTCTGGCTCCGGCTGACCGGCTGTGTGGCTTCGGGAACGCCTTTCGTTTTCCCGCCTCCATGTGCATCTCTGTCAACCAAGACAGAGCAAGAACCAGGCCCGACGCGGCATGGTCCAGCGAGCAGCGGTGCCCAGCACCCCCTTCCCTCCCTCCCTCCCTCTGACCCCTGCTCTGGGGAGATGCCGTCCAGTGCACCACGCCCAGCCCCGGTGTCCCTCCGACTGGGCACTGAGCGGCAGGCCCCTCCCCCAGGCTCCTGACCTCCTTCCCCGTGGCTCGCAGGTCTTCCAGCACATCGTCCGGCGGGAGGT
>NW_007185155.1:0-1028 GCF_000164805.1 Carlito syrichta
ACCAGCTAGCCAGCAGGCTAGCCACCTGACTTAACTAGCTAGCTACATAGCTATCCAACTGGAAACTAACTGAATAACTAGCTGAAATAACTAGCAACCCAGCTGTCCAGCCATCTGACTTAACTATCTTTTTAACTAGCTAGCAAGCTGTATATCCAACTGACTTAATTAGGTAACTTAACTAGATAGCCAGCTGGCTAGTCAACTGACTTAACTAGGTATCAACCATGATAGGCAGCTGGCTAGCCAGCTAACTAAACTAACTGACTTAACTCACTAGTCCACTGACTTAACTAGCTGACTTAACTAGCTAGCTACTTAGCTAGTCAGCTGACTTTACTAGCTGACTTATCTAGCTAGCAATCTAGCTAGCCAGCCTGCTGGCCAGTTGACTTAACTAGCTGATTTAGCTAGCTAGGCAGCTGGCTGGCCAGCTGAATTAACTAGATGACTTAACCATCTAACGAGCTGGCTAGCCAGCTGAGTAAACTAGCTAGTTACCTAGCTAGACAGCTGAGAAGGCAGCTGATTAACTACCTGACTCAACTCGCTAGCCAGCTGGCAAGCCAGCTGACTTAATTAGCTTGCTACCTAGCTAGCCATCTGGCAAGCTAGCTGACTTAACTAGTTGACTTAACTAGCTAGCCATCTAGGTAGCCAGCTGACTCAACTAGCTGACGTAACTAGTTAGTCAGTTTGCTAGACAGCTGACTTAAGCTCTCTACCCAGTTAACAAGCTGGCTAGTCAGCTGACTTAACAAGCTGACTTAATCAGTTAGACTGCTGGCTAGTCAACTGACTTAACTAGCTTGCTAACTAGCTAGACAGCTGGCTAGTCAGCTGACTTAAATAGGTGACTTAAATAGCTGACCTTCTTGCTAGTCAGCTGAATTTATTACTTTGCTATATAGCTAGCCAGCTGGATAGCAAGCTGACCTAACTAGTCGACTTAACTAACTAGCCAGCTGTCTAGCCAGCTGACTTATGTAACAAGTTACCTAGACAGCCAGCTGGCTAGCCAGCTGACT
>NW_007185156.1:0-785 GCF_000164805.1 Carlito syrichta
TAAAGTCAAGTTGCAAAGGGAGACAAGAGGAAGAAAGTGCCAGAGACCAGCTCCCAGCCAGGTTCAGGGTACCCCAAAGGTGGAGATGGCGTCAGCAATTGGGGGGAAGAAGAAAGAGAGAGAGAAAGAAAGAGGCTGGACTCCGGTCTAGGGTAGAAGCGATGTGTGTTATTGGGAATTACAACGGGTCTTTTATACACAAAGTCAGATGTGGGAGGGGCGTCCCCCACCCACCAGAAACCTTAATCCATGAAAACTTAATCAGTGATTGCCTTTAAACCCTTTTTATATGATAATCTTAAAATCCCATAACAAAGGATAACCTAATCCGTGACTGACATATTCTATAAACCTTTTTCATCCTAAGCTGATTGATTTATGCCAAGTTAAACAATTCTATAGAAGCTTAAGTATTTACTTTACAAACGAAAGTGGCCCATCCCAGAATGTTTGGAATGTGGCCCAGTCCAAAGTTCACAGTGGGCTACCTGCAAGTAACCCAGCCACATTCTTTCAACAAAATGGCTGTCTTCTAAAACTGTATTCTACAATTTACACCTTCAATAAATCCTAAGATCATGACCCAGAAGCCTGTGACCAATACTAAGGCTCTTAGATGTGACATGAGTTTGAATTATAAGTTGTGTGAAAGCCAAAACTGCAGTTTGTGGAAGAATGGGAGCAATGAGCTTCTAAAGTTAGCTTGTGTTTGTCCCGATCTCAGAGTTTTTATGTTTTGAGCTCACAGGAGCTTAATCTGGTTAGTGCTGTGTAGAAAGGGGGAG
>NW_007185157.1:0-835 GCF_000164805.1 Carlito syrichta
ATCAGTTTGAGATAATGTTTTATTTAAGAGACTATAGTTTAGCAGAAATCTAAATACAATATTTTTAATACTTTGGAGAGTATTTTTGAATAGTATTCATACATGACTATTATAAGTAAATTATTTATTCTACATAGCCTATATATTGTATTTCAATTTTAATAGTCAGCTATTGCAAACATATCAGCAATTAGAGTATTTATGAACATTTCAGAATTGAACTGTTTAAAATTTTAAATATTTAAGAACTTTTTTGCTGTAATTATGTGAGAAGTTAAATGTGAATTGATGGTCATCTAAATACATAGCAGTAAGTGATTAAAAATGAGAAATCAAGTAATAAAATATGAATGACATCCTCTGAACAAACATTTAAAACTAATAAAAGGAAATGGCATTTAATGATGCAGGCTTTAGATATTTGAGAAGTTACTTTCTTTTGCCATCTCATTTTCTGATAATGGAAGATATTACTTTTTACATTATGTTGTTTTCATTCTGTCAACCACTTTTAAGATTATATATAGCAAAGCAAACTATGTAAATCTTTATAAGAAACTGATATTGAGAAGATGGCGACGGCATAGGTGAACTTGTGAGATTCTCTGAACGTGAGTTCCCCAAAAAGGCTATCACTTCGCTACCCCCATCCCCCAGCCCACCACCAACCGCGCTGGGGGCAGGCCCGGGAACTTCAGTCCCACGCAAGGCCAGATATTGCGCCCCCGCCCCACTGCTGCCGTTCTACTCGTGTGTGGAGTCTCCGGTCCCAGCCCCCTCCAGATCCCTCCCCGGCTGCTTTGTCTCCAGCTCGGGCACCCGGCATCAAGCCGCC
>NW_007185158.1:0-785 GCF_000164805.1 Carlito syrichta
AAAATAAAAATACAACATACCAAAACCTAAGGGATACAGCAAAGTTTAAAGCAATAAATGCCTATGTCAAAAAAGGAGAAAGATTTTAAATACACAACCCAACAATGCACCTCAAAGTCAAATGTTTCTTTGTTAGTTTTATATATAGATGGTCTGCCCAATGCTGAAAGTGGGGTATCTAAGTTCCTAACTATTATTTCATTAGTGGTCTTTCTCTCTCTCTCTCTAGCTCTAATACTATTTGCTTTATATATTCAGGTGCTCTGGTATTGGGTACATATGTAGTTACAGGTGTTACAGCCTATTGCCGAATTGATCCCTTTATCATTATAAAAATGATTTTCTTTAGGTCTTTTTATGTTTTTGACTTGAAGTCTACATTTTGTCTTATATGAGTATAGCTCCTCCTGCATACCTTTTTTATTTCCATTTGCAGGCAATATTTTTTCCCATTACTGTACTTTCAGTTTATGTGTGTCTTTACAGGTGAAGTGAGTTTCCTGTAGGCAGCATTTAGCCAGGCCTTATTTTTTATCCATTCAGCTATTGGCCCATGCTGTTCCTTTGCCTGGAACATTCTTTCCCCAATTTATCATTTTTTGATTACTCTAACTCATCTTTTATGTCCTCTGGTTCCCCACATCTGGGTTAGAGCCACCTCCTACATGCTCCATGTAGGATCAGGATCAGGAGATTAGTGGAAATAATTTGTTAAGTTTTCTCCTCTCCTAGACTGTAAGGGCCATGAAGACAGGCACCACATGAGTCTTGTGTTCTTCTCTGGT
>NW_007185159.1:0-1216 GCF_000164805.1 Carlito syrichta
CCCATGTTTTCCAGGCTGGTCTTGAACCCACAGGCTCAGGCAACACTCTTGCTTCAGCCTCCCAAAGTGTTGGGATTACAATCTTGAGCCACTGCACCCAGCCATTTTTCTCTTTTTTTTCTGAGTTGGAGTCTCACTCTGTCGCCCAGACTGGAGTGCAGTGGCCGCTCCCAGCACCGCAGCCTCGACCTGCTGGCCTCCGGCGATCCTTCCGCCTCAGGCTTCCGAATAGCCAGAATTACAGGTGCGTGCTACCAAGCCCGGCTAATTTTTTGATTTATTGTAGAGATGAGGTCTCGCTGCTCAGGTGGGTCTCGAACCTGCGGGCTCAGTCAATCCACTCACCTCAGCCTCCCAAAGGTGCGGGATTACAGGCTAAGCCACCGAGCCCAGCTCTTTTTCTCTTTGTATAAGTTCATTAATCTCATCTTGAGGGTCGACCCTCATAACCTAATCTAACCCCAATTCTCTCCTAAAGGCTTCATTTACAAATGCCATCAAACTGGAGAGTAGGGTTTCAATGCCTGAATTTGGGGGTGACACAGACCCTCAGCCTATTGCAAGAAGGAATAAATTATAGTGAGTTTTTGGAAAGTCCCATGCCAATCTATATTCAAATATTGTATTTCTTTAAATCTTGTTATTTGTCATAATGATATTTGATGCCAAAAATATCGTGTGTAGTAATATGTGTTTACAATCTTATGCTAAATTTAAAAAAAAAAAGGTAATATTGATAGAACCTTCTTTTCAGACCTGTATGTCATTTATACATTTCACTGGATAGTTTAGCTATTAAAACTATCCACCATAAACCAATGACTGACTATTTTACTTGGTAGTACTCAGCTGGCAGAATATGGCCAGTAAATCAGACCCTGTTAAAGAATACATTCATTGTAAAAAAGAAAACGACAAAGGAATAAATGAGTAGAGAAAAGTTAGCTGTGGCTGGAGAGGAGTTGGAAATGGGGAGAAGGAAGGTCAGCTGATAAAAGAGGATGGAACACTCCAGAAAGTAGAAGGACTTATTGTACTAACCTGGGGATGCTGAGAAGATGAATGAAATATGCACAATGTGCTTTGAACTCCCTGCTCAGGAAAGCAGATGCCAAGTAAAATGAAATTCTATTCATTGTGTTTCTTACCAGGCATACAAAAAGACCACTTAGTCATTTCAATCACTGAACAATGCTCTATTATCAAAATGAAACTG
>NW_007185160.1:0-791 GCF_000164805.1 Carlito syrichta
CTAATCTGCTGGCGAATGAGCTGACTGGTCCGCTGACTTTAGTCGGCTGGCGAGTGAGCTGTCAGGTCAGAAGACTTACCCAGTTGGCTGGCGAGTGAGCCACCAGGTGAGCCAACTTAACTACTTGGCCGGCAAGTGAGCTGAAGTGTGAGCTGCCTTAACTAGTAAGCTGGTGAGAGAGCTTACTGGTGAGCTGATTTAACTAGATGACTGGCGAGCAAGCTGACTAGTTAACTGTCCTGTTGGCCTGCAAACAAGCTGACAAATGAGTTCATCTGTTGGCTGGTGAACGAGCCGACTAGTTAGCTGACCAGATGGAAAGTGAGTGAGCCCACTAGTTAGCTGAGCAGCTAGCTGAAATGGTAGCCAACTAGTTAGTTAAGTAACTAGTTGATTTGCTAGCTGACTTAACTAGCTAGCTGACAATCAGGCTGACATAACTAGCTAGCAAACAGGCTATCTATCTTTCAAGCTAGCTGACTTAACTAGCTAGCTAACTGGCTAGTTAGCTGGTTAGCTGACTTAACTATCTAGCTGAGTAGCTAGCTGACTCACTAGCTGACTTCACTAGATAGCTGACTAACAACCTGAATAGGAGCTGACTTAACTAACTAGCTGAATTGTTAACTGCCTTGCTGCCTGACTTAACTAGCTAGCTGGCTAGCTAGGTGACATAAGTAGCTGACTAGATAGTTGGCTGGCTAGCTGGCTTAACTAGCTATTTACTTGGCTTGCTATCTGGCTAGGCGGTCAGCTAGCTACCTAGTGGGCTGGCCAGCTGGCTAGCCAGC
>NW_007185161.1:0-360 GCF_000164805.1 Carlito syrichta
CAGCCAGCTTATATAGCCAGCCGTCAGGCTGGACAGTTGAATAGAAAGCTGGCTTAACTAACCAGTCACCATGGTGTTCAACTGCCTGGTGAATGGGCTTAATTATCTGGCCACCTACCTGACCAGCCTGCTAACCATCTGTCTTAACATGCCAGCCATCTAGCTAGCCAGCTGGCTAATCAGTTGACTTAACTAGCTGACTTAATTAGATAGCCATCTGGCTAGCCAGCTGGCTTAACTAGCTAGCCACGTAGCTAGCCAGCCAGCTAGCCAGCTCACTTAACTCGGTGGCTTAACTAGCTAACCTGCTGGGTAGCCAGCTGACCTAATTAGCTAGGTACCTAGCAAAACAGGTGGCTA
>NW_007185162.1:0-631 GCF_000164805.1 Carlito syrichta
GTGAATGGGCTTAATTATCTGGCCACCTACCTGACCAGCCTGCTAACCATCTGTCTTAACATGCCAGCCATCTAGCTAGCCAGCTGGCTAATCAGTTGACTTAACTAGCTGACTTAATTAGATAGCCATCTGGCTAGCCAGCTGGCTTAACTAGCTAGCCACGTAGCTAGCCAGCCAGCTAGCCAGCTCACTTAACTCGGTGGCTTAACTAGCTAACCTGCTGGGTAGCCAGCTGACCTAATTAGCTAGGTACCTAGCAAAACAGGTGGCTAGCCAGCTGACTTAACTTGCTGATGTAAGCAGCTAGACAGCTGGCTAGCCAGGTGAATTAACTATGTAGCTACCTAGCTAGCCAGTTGACTTGTCACTTGAATTAACTAGCTCACTTATCAAGCTAGCCAGCTGGTTAGCCAGCTGACTCAACTAGCTGACCTAACTAGTTAGCCAGCTGGCTAACCAGTTGACTTAACTAGATGACATCTCTAGCTAGCCAGGTGGCTAGCCATCTGATTTAAATAGCTTGCTATTGATGTATACCTATAACTTGCCTGCTGAATTAATTACCTAGCTACCTAGCTAACAAGCTGGCTATCGAGTTGGCCTAACTAGGTGACTTAACTAGCTAGCCAGC
>NW_007185163.1:0-1770 GCF_000164805.1 Carlito syrichta
ACTGATGTGAAAACTGGCAGTTTCTCAAAAAGCTGTAGCCAATCATTTCCCTTTTTATATATATGGAATCAGACGAATTGTGCATGCTTTCAACTCATATGTTGAAGTTCTAACTCCTCCTATACGGAGATAAGATTTCTAAAGGCATAATAAAGATAAAATGAGATCCTGAGGGTCAGCTCAAAACCTGTATAACTGGTGTTCTTATAAGAATAAGAGATTAGGACACACAAAGAGATATGCATATGCACAGAAGAAAGACGATGTGAGGACATAATGAGGAGGCAGCCATCTGCAAGCCAAATAAAGCAACCTCCAGAAAATCCAACCCTGTGGGATCCTTGTCTTTGAACTTCCAGCTTCTAGATTTGTGAGAAAATACATTTGTGATGTTTAAGCAACCCAGTGTATGATATTTGTTATGACAGCCTTAGCAAACTAATACAATATAAAACCATGATATATAAAAACATATGTCCACATACAAAGTAGTACATAAATGTTCATAGCAGCATTATTCATAACAGCTGAAAGATAGAAACAATCCAATTATCTATAAACTGATAAAGGGATATACAAAATGTGGAATAGTCATGCAATTGAATATTAATTAGCTATACAAATCAATAAAGGATTGATTCATGTAATAGAATGAACCTTGAAAAAATTGTGTTAAATGAAAGACGCCAGACACAAAATGAAAGACCACATAGTGTATTATTCCACTAATATAAAGTGTCCATAATAGGCAAATTCATAAAACCAGAAAGTAAATTAGTGATTGCTTGCCAGGGGTCAGGAAACAGAAAAGCAAAGAGTGACTGTTAATGCATATCAAGATTTATTTTGATTGTGATTAAAATTTTCTAGACTTAGATAGTGGGCATGATTGCAAAAATTTGTGATATACTTAAAAAAACACTGAAATACCAAGTACACTTAAAAAGGTAAATTTATATTAATTATATCTTAATAAATTCTACAAAATATAAACAAGAAGAAAAGAAGACCAGTCCTGGACCCATAAAATTCCATACAGAAAGATGATAATTACTTCAAATGAAAAAGCTAAAACAAAGGAAAAAGTCATTTACTCTAACATCTGGAAGTAAAATGCAAAATTATAATAGATTATGAGGGTATAACTTTTTACTTTATAAAACCATACTTCAAATTTTTATTGTTTATATTTTAACAAAATCCCCAGAGCAAATATCAATTACATGAAAAAATACTAAATATAGCTTTCTTTTTTAAAAGCAAAAACCAAGAAAATAAAAAAAATCTCCTGTGAATGTGAAGTTCTAATAACAAATAATTAAAGGAATTAAAGAAAGCGTGGAAATGAATATTTGAGGTAAAAGAAAAAGCTGTGAAAGTTAAGTCAATTATTGCAAGAAACAATGGGATGCTTGACTGAGATTGTCCTTAATGTTACAGTCAGGAGTTTGCCTTCTAAAGACTGGGGACTTCTGGAAAGGCAATTACTTTGAAGTTATCTATGAGAGCTTGACATGGTTACCAGACATCATCACCTTGTTCTCAAGATATCAAGACAAAATAAAGACTTTGTGGCTCCTTATGGATCCCAAATGACAAACAGTTTCTACTCCCCAGTCTAAGAGGGACAATTGGCAGAAAACCATCAGTTTATGTTCACACCACCATGAATCCATCCTGGAGACCTAGTTTTTCTACACTTCATTTTCTTCTTCAGCTACCTTGGGTAAGAAGGCCAAATTGGTTATCTTAGTGTCTTCTCCAAATTTG
>NW_007185163.1:2656-6466 GCF_000164805.1 Carlito syrichta
AATTGAAATCAGCTTTCCTTTAATTGGCAGATCTGTTTTGGGAGATCTGTTTTGGGAGTATTCAGAATTGGATCTATTGCTTAAGCTGAACATGCACTGAAAACATTGAAAAGGTTCTGGCTCCAAGACATCTCATAACTTTAAAAAAATTCTTCTTCCCACAAAAACAATGATCTCACCATGAAGGGCAGAATAGAGGAACTTGTTTGTTATAAAAATCCTGCTTTCATTTGTGAAAATAACCTAAAGCAGTGAATTATATAGTTACTTGGCTCTTATTTCCCTTAAAAACATGTGAACCTATCTTCTTGTTTCCATCTTTTTGTTTCCACCACACTGAAAACAATCTATGTCATGCTTTTGTGGCACAATGATGACACATACTATCCAAACAAATGTCAAAAACATACCCAGTTCTTATTTCTTTCCTAAAATTGAGAACCTCTCTACTACAGAGAGCTAGTATTTGAATTGGCAGGTAAAGTAATATACTGTAGATTTTTTCACAATGGGACAAGGGAAGAAGGAAGGAAGATGTGATTTAATAAGTGGTGGAGTCATTCTCATAAAATTATTGCCAATTATGAGAGATAGAATACTAATAAAAGCCATATAGTTCTTTATATACACATAGTGCCTTATGTGCATTCAAGAGTGCAATTATTATTTTAATATGCACAGTATAGAGGGTAGAATAACACAAATACACTGAATGAGTCAGTGCCAATGAGTGAGAGTATATTCAACCCACATACAGACACAACCACACACAGACAAGTTTAATAAACAGTGACAACCAAATTTATTAAAAATTGTACAAATCTGGATCAAGAGCCCTCAAAAGAATCTGCACAAATTGCTTATAGACATGTTAAGATTTTGAAATTGGGTAATACATCAAGTCCAATGAATCTCTCCTCATTTTACATATAGAAAAACTGAAGCGTCCACAGATTCATTGGCTTTCCCTTAATTTCAAAATTAGTTCATTTCAGAGGCAGCTCAAGAAGGAAAAACAAAGATACTCCATGGTATTTAACAAGAGAATTAAATTTGTTTCTCTTTAACTATAAACTATAAAAAAACTAAACTATGAAAATGTTGCATATATTGAAAATATATAGGTTAGTATGCACATATCTACTCCCTTTCTTTGTCAGTTTTAAGAACTAAAATCAGTGGCATCCCTGTAGTGAATAACATACCTAGTAGCTAGACCTCAATTTGTAATAATACCATTCTCCAATAAAAAGAAAAAAAACAACAACACAAAATCCTCGGGTAAAGGGCTGATTCTAAAAATAGGAAAAAGACTCTAAAAGATGAGCCTGGACATCTTGTAGTGCCAGAAAGTAAGAAAGTTCTGAAAGCAATGCCATATGAATGGGTTATGTCAAAAGGGACATAAGAGATAATAGAAAGAGCTCCCAATGCCAAAGTTGGCATTTGAGTAGAACACCATGAGAAGAATAATTACTATTTGTGCCAAAATAAAAATAATGTAGTATTCCATTATAATTCAAAATATAAAATAAATATCCATGAGTCCACACTGATACAAATAAACAATCAAATAATGAATAACTAGGGGAGAGAATAGATCTCCAGTGTAGAAGAATCCCAAATAATGTATGTAATACTTCAAGAAGTGGATCACATAAACCCCCACTCCTTAATTGTGAGCAGTGTATAGTGACCACTTTTCAAAGAGTATTGCATGGAAGGAATAAAAATAGTAACATTGTAGTAGAAAACTTTGACAAACTTTACCTCAGCCAAATGATCTAGCTTCTCATAGGTTACCATTATTATTGATGGGTTTTTTGATAACATGCATTTTCTTTTGGAGTCAGAGCCTCACTCTACCACCCAGGTTGGAGTTCAGGGGTGCTACCGTGACTTACCATAGCCTTGGCCTACTGGACTCAAGCAATCCTCCCACCTCAGTTTCCTGAGTAGCTTTCACTACAGGCATGCAGTATCACACCTGAATCGTGTTTCTACTTTTGTGTAAAGTTGAGGTCTTACTATGTTGCCCAGGCTAGTCTCAAACTCCTGGCCTCAAGTAATCTTCCTGCCTTGGCCTCCCAAAGTATTGGTATTACAGGCATTAACCACCACACCTGGCCTGATAACATGCATTCTTGATAGGAGGTGATAAAAAAATGATCCCTATAGGACAAAGATCATAAAATGCTATGTAGCTGCACCTTGAATGTTTTGGAAGTTACTTGTTCTTGGAATTGAACTACATGTCATGAGTTCAAACCAATATACAAGAGAAGACTTCATGATGAGTTCATTTTCTGTTCTATTACATCATATACTCTCTACTCTATTAGCTCTGCCTAGGTTCAGGGCAAAAAAATAGTTCTGACCATATTGTAAGAAATGAAAGTAGGATAAGAGATATTACTGCAATCACTTTTGGAAAACAAAACCTGCACACATGGCAAATATAAGGGAGAGATGGAGTCCAGAATTGTGTTTGTTTGTTTTAAATGAGAGGGATATAAGCAAGTTTCAACTGGAAAATTTGAATCTTCAAGAGAAAAATCAGTCAACCATAAAAAGTTCCTGCAAAGATAGGAGAGGTTGTGACCCAAAGTGTAACTGGAATGATTAGCCTAGGAGAGACGGAATAGAAAATATTGATTCTGACTGATATAGAATGCTGGGAGGTTAACCACCTTTAACCTTTCCCTTTATCATATTATATAAAAAGGGGTCAGATACCAAGTCTAAGTGAAAGTGAAGAGGGCAAAAAACAGTCTAAAGAGAGAGGAAAGCATTGGAAAGAGGCACATAAGAAGATGAACAAAGCTGAGAACACAGTGAAGGTTGAGGTTTGTGAATTCAGAGACTACCACATCTTTCCTGCCTTAAGACTTTCTCCAGAAGTACTACTCTGCTATACAGGTGCAGACATAAAAACAAGGATAGTTTTCTTCATGATTAGGTTTTTGCTAGATAGAAAAATTTAAAAAACAGGTTAAAACATTAGCAGTATTAGCAAAAATATCAAAATACTAGCACATCACACCTAAGATAGATGACTGCAGAATACTGATAGTTTGGGAAAAAGCCAAAGGTTCAGTGGACCACTGTTGTAGAAATTGGTAGGTGACAAAAATGAAAGTAGTTGAACAAGGTGGAAAGAAAAATAGCTATGATCAGAGAGTGGGTTGCTTTGACAATTCCAAAAGTGCAGTAGTTACAAGGTCCTGGGAGTGGGATTTGAGGGTAGTGGGAGAAGGACTGAACTACAGTGGAAATAAATTCCCTATAGATGAGGAAGTCAATAAACTGAAAGGCTAAGACACTGGATGGAGATCCTTTTGGCATCTAAGACATGGGATGATGGCAAGCCATGAGGTCAAGTACGTTGATAAGGGGATTAAATGATGCATGGCAAAGAGTCAAGGAAAGACAGCGTGGCTCAAAGACATGGGCTACAAAGAGAAGCATGCTAAAAAGACTGAAAATACAGAAATATCCATTCTTAAAAACCTAAAAGCATGACTTATTGTTTTGTAGATAAATGTAGATAGTCCTCCAAACCAAAAATGTGTTCTTAATTATGTGTGCTGTTAATTGCCAAAAAACAATTGATTGAAAATATTACTCAAATAACAAAATGTTTTTGAAAATAGGATGTTTCTTTTTTTTTCTTGTCTTTTAAAAAATCTTTTTTATTTTAAAGCCATTTGTCCAGCTAGAGCCATCTTGGGGCCCTTTCTGAGAAATTATTTTTGGCAGTTGGGTGAGGTAGCTCATGCCTGTAATCCCAGCACTTGGGGAGGCTGAGGC
>NW_007185164.1:0-1021 GCF_000164805.1 Carlito syrichta
ATCTAGCTAGCCAGCTGTCTAGCCAGCTGACTAAATTAGCAAGCTACCTACCTAGCCAGCTGGCTAGTCAGCTGACTTAATTACCTGATTTAACTAGCTAGCTAACTGACATATCTAGCTGAATTTACTAGCTAGTTTCCTAGCTTGCCACCTGACTTAACTCGCTTAAATAACTAGTGAGCAGCTGGCTTCCCATCTGATGTAAATTGATTTTCAACAAGCTAGCCAGCTGGTTAGACAACTGAATTAATGTGCTGACTTTACTAGCTACGCAGGTGAATAGCCTGCTGGCTAAAGTAGCTGACTTAACTAGCTGACCATTTGACTAATCACCTGAATTGCCTAGCTATGTAGCTATCCAGTAGACTACACAGCGATTTAACTAGCTGACACCAGGATGTAGCCAGCTGGGTAGCCCGCAGATTAAACTAGCTATCTACCTAGCTAGAAAGCTGATTACCCTGTTGACCTATTTAACTAACATAACTAGGTAGCCTAAAGGCTAGCCAATTGACTTAATTAGCTACCTACCTACATAGCCCGCTGGTTTGCCAGCTTAGTTAACTACTTAACTACCTAACTAACGTGCTGATCAGATAAATGACTTAATTAGGTGACTTAACTAGCTAGCCAGCTGTCTAGCCAGATGACTATATAGCTACACTGATAGACAGCTGGCTAGCTAGCTGACTTAACTAACTGATTTACTAGTGGTCCAGCTGACTTAACTAGCTAACAAATAGCTAGCTACCTAGCTAGCCAGCTGACTTATCTAGATGACTTAACAAGCTAGCTACCTAGCTCACCAGATGGCTGGTCAGCTGGCTTAACTAACTGACATAAACAGGTAGACAGCTGACTAGCCAACTGTTTAATAGTTGACTTAACTAGCTAGCCAGCTGAATTAACTAGCTGTTTTAACCAGCTAGCCAGCTGGCTAGCCAGCTGACTTAACTAGCTAGTTGCCTAGCTAGCCAGCTTGGAAGCCAGCCGAATTAACTAGCTGATTTAACTAGCTAGT
>NW_007185165.1:0-949 GCF_000164805.1 Carlito syrichta
CCCTAATAATTGATGATAGCATGGAACTGCTATTCCCTCCTGTGCTTAATTGGTGAAATTGCACTGATCTAGCGACCAGAATTAAACTGCTGAAAAATAACTTGGTCAGATTTATTCATTCAAGTTTTGAAGGCTGAGTTGCTATGGCACCCAAGATTAATTTTTTTTTAAAGTATGTTTAATTTCAGTGAAAACACTGGCACATCTCTTTTGGCATTCTGTAGATAAAAATTAAGTGGACCGTTTCCCTTTTTCTTGTCTTTTTTATGTTTAGCAAGTTGTTTTGGAATTCTTTTAAACATAAATGAAAAGGCACAAATTTCACATATTTAAAGAGAATGGAAAAAGTAGTAAAAAGGTTTCATTGAAAGATTATAATTTGTAAAACAACAAATATGTTAGTCATTTAAAAAATCTACCTTCTCCAACTTTTTAGAAAGATGGTGTCAGATAAGGAGTTAGTGACTCTTCTGGTAGTTTCGGTTTATAATTAGCCTTGAAGTTTAAAAGCAGGTTGCAGAATTGGGACAGTGGCAAGTCCTAATAGAAATCTTTTGGTGTCATTTCATTCCCCCAGATTCTAAAAGCATGTATTTTCTCTGTCATGGGACAAAGAAATTGCCAGGTCTCCTGAACTAGGATTGTTTCTGCCTTCAGGACACGGTTGGGTGGTGTTAGACTGCTGCAAGAAGAATTTCGTGAAAAAAGAAGCAGAAAAATTGAATGCTCTGTAGGACCTTCAAAAGTCTCTTTTCAGGCATACTTTAAGTCTCTCAGGGCCAAGCAAGCCAGAAATCCTACCTGACAGAGCAGGTTTGTTCATGAGATGACCCAGGGCTGCAGGCCGCTCATGTTTGTCATTATGCTCCCACGACCTAAGGAATTCACTTTCCAGTGTCGTCGCCATCAGCGCGTTCTTCTATAGGATAATGTGAACTATAAATCTGAA
>NW_007185166.1:0-828 GCF_000164805.1 Carlito syrichta
TTTGGAAGAAATATCTAGTTTTCTTTAAGCACTGATTGTGCACGTGAAGTCACATACACAACAGAATATATTGGTGGTACTGATAGTTGTTTTGGAGTTTGTGTTCAGTCCTTCTTGGTGGATCCTGGGTGCAACCTTAGACCCCAAATGCTAGGGAAGTGTTTTTCTTGGTGCCTGTCTATTGCCCCTGGTTAGGTGTTACACTGTGACCCACCTTGGAACCTCACAGTCACATCTGTCATTGTTCCATGTGGATTCAGTCAATCCACAAGCACAGCTCTCCAGGGAGAAAGACTGTAGCAGACACTCCCCATCTCTAGCTCATATTCTAGATACTACACGGGATTTTCCAGGAACCCTGTGTGTTCGGCCATTATTTAAATCCTAATTTATGTGACTTACTAAGTCTGAATCAGAAATAATCTATTATGGTTTTGAAAATATGAGTGGACTTAATATGGTCAATGGAACAGAAGAATGTGTTTAATCTCGATTGTCTTGAAAATTCGGGGCACGTGGTTGCTATAGTTACAGTGTCATGTGTTTGTGATGGAGAGAGGTACTTTGTGAAAAAATTAGTTCTGTACATTAAGCTACAAATCTGCCAATGGGATGCAAGTCTCTCTCTCTCTCTCTCTGTCTCTCTCATATATATATATATATATCTTTCTCTCTGTGTGTGTGTGCATGTATAGCTTTTGTATGAAAAATACTGAGGTTGAAAAAGGGTATCCTGTTTTGATGGTAGCTCAAAGAAACATATCCTTACACATAGATTGTATGTGATTCAATTCAGTGGGAAATAACTGTACAGTTGCTTGATTGACT
>NW_007185167.1:0-601 GCF_000164805.1 Carlito syrichta
TTCCTTTCCTGTCCATTAAATTCTATTCCTCTCTTTTCCATTTCTCTCAATTTCATTTCTCTCCATTGCATTTCTTTCCATTCTATTCCTCTCCAATCCATTCAATTCCAATCAATTCCTTTCCTTTACATTACTCTTCATTTCACTCCATTCCTCTCCTGTCCACTCCAATTCACTATATTTTATTCCATTGTGTTCCACTCCATTCCACTTATTTCATCTTCATTCCATTGCTCTCTATTCCATTTTATTCCACACTATCACAATCCATTCCTCTCCATTCGATTCCATACCATTCCATTCAATTCCAAAAAATTCCACTCCATTCCATTCCTCACCATTCCATTCCTTTCCTGTATTCCATTGTATTCTTTCCGTTCTATCCTATTCTTCTCCCTTCCATTCTATTATATTCCATTCCATTCCATTCCACTCCATTTCCTTCCAATTCAATCCATTGCTCTCCATTCCATTCCATTGCAATCCATTCTATTCCATTCCTCTCCCAACAATTCTATTGCATTCCATTCCACTCCATTCCATTTCTCTCCATTCCATTCCTATCAATTCCATTTCTCTTCATTCCATTCCATTCAATTCA
>NW_007185168.1:0-749 GCF_000164805.1 Carlito syrichta
TTTCCTGTATTCCATTGTATTCTTTCCGTTCTATCCTATTCTTCTCCATTCCATTCTATTATATTCCATTCCATTCCATTCCACTCCATTTCCTTCCAATCCAATTCATAGCTCTCCATTCCATTCCATTGCAATCCATTCTATTCCATTCCTCTCCCAACAATTCTATTTCATTCTATTCCTCTCCATTCCATTTCTCTCCATTCCATTCCTATCCATTTCATTTGTCTTCATTCCATTCCATTCAATTCAATTCCAATCCATTCCACTCCATTCCATTTTTCAGCATTCCATTCCTTTCCTCTGCATTCCATTCCATTCCTTTCCATTCCATTCCTTTCTTTTTCATTTCTCTTGCTTCCATTCAATTTCTTTACACTCAATTACATTCCTTTCCTTCCATTCCTCTACATTTATTGCTTTCATTCCTCTTCATTTCCCTCCATTCCATCCCTTTGCATTCCATTTCACAAGATTTCACTCCATGTCATTCAATGCCATTCCATTCCTTTCCCTTTAATTCCTCTCCATTCCATTCCTGTCCATTCCATTTCATTCCAATTTATTCCATTCCTCTCCATTCCATTCCATTGTTTTCCATTCCATTTTATTCTGTTCCATGCTGATCCATTACATAACACTGTATTCCATTCCACTCTACTCCTTTCTTTCCATTTCATTACATTCTGTTCATTTCTACTCTAATCCTCTCTGTTCTATTCTTCTCCATTCTATTACTCCCCATTCCA
>NW_007185169.1:0-423 GCF_000164805.1 Carlito syrichta
TGTGCCACTGGTGTACGTACTCCCAGGCGGCAGCATCTGGCACACAAGAGGTGAGTCACAGACAAGGGAATCCAACCAGAGGTGAAAACCTATTCAGGTGTTCTGCTGCCTTCTCTAGCTGGAAGAATGGCACCTGAGAGTGATGGGTGCAGAGACATCTGCATTTTAGGATAGAGCATGGGGACAAGGGGTCAGAGAGAAGGCAGGAAAGAACAAGTGGAAGAAAACAAGTTATTAAGGAAGTAGAAAGAAATAGTAGAAAAAAGACTGACGATTTCTAGCCTAGGCACAGATAAATCTAGTTTAAACAAAAGTAACCCTCCTAGACATTGTTAAAGTAAACTTCTTCCCCCTCCGATTTTCCCTCCTCCTCCTCCTCCTCCTCCTCCTCCTTCTCTTCTAATTTCCCTAAGGCCTGAGAAC
>NW_007185170.1:0-349 GCF_000164805.1 Carlito syrichta
GGGTATTAAGGCCTATTAAGATAATAGTTAGATGTGATCATGAAAATGATGCTATTATTATGGATAGTTCACCGATTAGGTTAGTTGTTGGGGGGAGGGCTAGGTTGGTTAGGCTGGCGAGGAGTCATCATGTTGTTGCAAGAGGTAAGAGGGTTTGAAGGCCACGGGCTAGTGCTATTGTTCGACGGTGGATTCGCTCGTAGTTTGTGTTTGCTAAGCAAAATAATAGGGAGGAGGTGAGACCGTGGGCAATTATAAGGATAGTGGCTCCGATGAAACTTCATGGGGTTTGGATGAGGACTGCTACAATAACAAGAGCTATATGGCTAACTGAGGAATAGGCAATAAG
>NW_007185171.1:0-664 GCF_000164805.1 Carlito syrichta
TGCGACCTAGCTAGCCAGCTGGCTTGCCAGTTAACTTAACTAGCTGACTTAAGTAGATACTCATCCGGCTAGACAGCTTGTTTAACTAGCTAGCCACCTCTCTAGCCAGCCCATTAGCCAGGTCACTTAACACGCTGACATAACTAGCTAGGCAACCGGCTAGCCAGATGACTTAATTAGCTAACTACCTACCTCACAAGGTGGCTAGCCAGCTGACATAAATAACTGATTTAAACAGCTGGCCAGCTGGCTAGACAGCTGAGTTAACTATGTCGCTACTAGCTAGCCAGTTGGCTAACCACTTGAATTAACTAGCTGGCATAACCAGCTAGCCAGGTGGCTAGGCAGCTGACTCAACTACCTGATTAAACTAGTTAGCCATCTGGCTAGCCAGCTTAGCTAACTAGCTGGCATCCTTAGCTAGCTAGTTGGCTATCCAGCTGACTTAAATAGCTAGCTATCTATGAATCCTGCTGGCTTGCCAGCTGACTTAACAACCTAGCTACCTAGCTAACCAGCTGGCTAGCCAGCTGTCTTAACTAGCTAGCTACCCAGATAGGCAGCTGGCTAGACAGTTGACTTAACAAGTTGATTAACTTGGTAACCAGTTGACTTAACAAGCTAGTTTCCTAAAGAGCCAGCTGTATTAACCGCCTGAAATAGA
>NW_007185172.1:0-952 GCF_000164805.1 Carlito syrichta
CTAGCTGGCAAGCTGGTTAGCAGGCTGACTTAACAAGCTGACTTAACTAGCTAGCAAGCTGGTTAGCCAGTTGACTTAATTGCCTCACTACGTAACTAGCCATCAGGCTAGACAACTGACTAAACTAGCTGACTTAAAGAAGGAGCTAGCTGTCTAGCTAGCAGACTTAACTAGCTAGCTACCTAGACAGACAGCAGGATAGCCAGCTGATATAACTAGATGACATAACTAGACGCCTAATTGCTAGCCAGCTGACTTAACTAGCTACCTACATACATAACCCACTGGATTGCCAGCAGACTCAACTATCTAACCACCTAGCTAAACTGCTGGCCAGCGAGGTGATTTAACAAGGTGACTTAACTAGCTAGCCAGCTTACCTAAATAGCTGACTTAACTAGCTAGTTACCTACCTAGTCAGCTTACTTAACTAACTGCTTTAACTGGCTATCTCCCTCACTGGCAATCAAATAACTGGCTGACTTAACTAGCTGACTTAACTAGCAATACAGCTGAGATCTAGCTGAATTAACTAGCTGGCTCCCTAGATATCCAGCTAAAAGAACTAGCTGAAATAACTAGCGAGCCATCTGTCTATGCAACAGACTTAACTAGCTTTTTAATAGCTAGCCAGCTTGCTAGACAACTGACTTAACGAGCTGATTTAACTAGATAGCCAGCTGGCTAGGCAGCTGACTAAACAAGCTGACATAACTAGCTTGCCAGCTGGCTAGCCAGCTGACTTCATTGCCTAGCTACTTAGCTAGCCAGCAACCTAGCCAGCTGACTTAACTAGCTGACTTAACGAAGTAGCCAGCTTCTAGCCAACAGACTTAACTAGCTAGTTACCTAGATAGACAGCTGGATAGCCAGGTGACTTACCTAGGGGACATAGCAAGATAGCCTCATGGCTAGTCAGCTCAATTAACTAGCTATCTACCTACATAGCCCG
>NW_007185173.1:0-426 GCF_000164805.1 Carlito syrichta
TCTTTCCATTTCATTGCATTCTATTCCTTTCTAATCTAATCCTCTCTATTCTATTCATCTCTATTCTATTCCTCTCCATTCCATTACTCTCCATGCTATTCATCTCCACTCCATTCCATTCCATTCCATCCCACTGCATCCCATGCCATTGTATTCCTTCCCACTCCATCCCTCCCTATTCCATTCCATTCCTATCCGTTCAATTCCTCTCTATTCCATTCTGCTCCATTCCTTTTGTCTTTATTTCATTGTAATCCATTCGACTCCATTGTTCTCCAATCTATTCCATTCTTCATCATTCTTTTTTACTCAATTCCATTCCTCTCCATTCCATTAATCTTCATCAGATTTCACTCCATTCCTAAGCATTCCATTTCCTTCTATTCCTTTCCATTCATTTCTTCTCCATTCAATTTCAATCCTTTT
>NW_007185174.1:0-1023 GCF_000164805.1 Carlito syrichta
CCTCTGGAATGCCATGAATGCAGTATTAAGAGGGGAATTCATATCACAACAATCACACATAAAGAGAAAGGAAAGATCCCAAGTTAACACCAACAAGTCACCTAAGGAAGCTGGAAAAGCAAGACCACCAAAACTCTAACTTCAGCAGAAGAATCCAGATCACCAAAGTAAAAGCGCAAATCCAGGACATAGAAGACATAATACAAAAAAACCAATGAATCAAAAAGTTGGTTCTTTGAAAGGAAAAACAAGATTGATGGTCCCCTAGCTATACTGATCAAGAAAAAGAGTGGAAAAGCCCAAACAAACACAATCAGAAACACAAAAGTTGAAGTCACATTTGATCCTGAAGAAATACAAAAGATTATCTGAGACTACTATATACACGTGTATGGAAACAAACTTGAAAACCTAAAGAAAATGGAGAATTTTCTGACATCACAAAACCTCCCCAGGTTGAAACAAGAAGAAATCGAGACCCTAAATAGACGCATAATCATCCAGAAAATTGACTATATCATAAGAAAACTACCTACAAATAAAAACCCTGACCAGATGGCTTTTCAGCAGAATTCTACAAAACATACAAGGAGGACTTGATAACAATCCTATTGAAAGTATTCCAGGTGATTGAGAAAGATGGACTCTCCCCAAATCATTTTGCAAAGCTAACATCACATTGATACCCAAGCCAGGTAAAGATCCAACAAAGAAAGAGAGCTACAGGCCAATATTCTTGATGAACATAGATGCTGAAATTCTCAACGAGATCCTAGCAAACTGGATTCAACAGCATACCTAAAAAAATAGTCCACCATGACTAAGTAGGCTTCATCCCAGGGATGCAGGGCTGGTTCAACATTTGTCAAACCATAAATGTCATTAAATACATCAACAGACATAAAAAAATAAAGCCCACATGATTATATCATTAAATGCAGAAAAAGCTTTTGATAAAATACAAACCCTCAAACATCTAGGCATAGATGGAACATGCCTCAAAATAGTAAGAGCTATCTATGA
>NW_007185174.1:2325-3311 GCF_000164805.1 Carlito syrichta
CTAGCATCTAGGATCTACAAGGAACTCAAATGTGCTGAAAGAAACAGACTCATTTCAAAGCGGGCAAAAGATATGAATAGACAGTTCACAAAAGATGTATGAGTAGTCAACAGATAAATGAAAGAATGCCTAGCCTCACTAGTTATAAAGAAATGCAACTTAAAACTAAATTGAAATACCACCTAACAACAGTCAGGATGACCATATCTCAAAAAATAACAGTTGCTGGAGAAGATGTGGTAAAAGGGAACACTTATACACTGTTGGTGGGAGTGTAAACTACCAGAAATTCTGTGGAAAACATTGTGATGATTACCAAAAGATCTAAAAATCAACCTTCCATATGACCCCACAGTACCCCTACTGGAAATATACCTGGAGCAACTCATATGACTTTATGAAAAAGATACCTGAACACTTATTTTTGTTGCAGCATTTTTAACAGTAGCAAAAACATTGAACTAACTATGCTGCCCATCAAAAAAGGACTAGATAACAATGTGGTACATACACCCAATGAAATATTACAGTCATAAAGAGAAATAAAATTATGAACTTTACAACACCTTGCATGTACTTAGTTTATAATACTGAATATCACATGGTTTCACTCATAAGCGAACTTTCAACAACTATTGTAATACTAAAAGAACAGAATTGGCAGTAGTGGGAATCTGCTGGGGGAGGGGAGCACACTACATCAACAAGGGTACCTGCATAATAAACATTTTTATACCCGACCCTAAATGGTACCTCACATCTTTAAAATAAAAAACTTAAAATAGAAAAAAAAAAGAAATACGTGATTATATTATTTTCATGAAATGAACTAAATGACTTTTGCTGTTTTCTATTTTTTGTGTGTGATAACTCATTTCTTACAGAAATGAAGTAGTCCTTAAAATGTATAGAACTCACTTTATTATCCCTTGTCTTTGCATATTTTGAAAAATATTTAACAGTTTGATAGTCTTTTAAAATCATTT
>NW_007185175.1:0-797 GCF_000164805.1 Carlito syrichta
AGTGGAAAAGCCCAAACAAACACAATCAGAAACACAAAAGTTGAAGTCACATTTGATCCTGAAGAAATACAAAAGATTATCTGAGACTACTATATACACGTGTATGGAAACAAACTTGAAAACCTAAAGAAAATGGAGAACTTTCTGACATCACAAAACCTCCCCAGGTTGAAACAAGAAGAAATCGAGACCCTAAATAGACACATAATCATCCAGAAAATTGACTATATCATAAGAAAACTACCTACAAATAAAAACCCTGACCAGATGGCTTTTCAGCAGAATTCTACAAAACATACAAGGAGGACTTGATAACAATCCTATTGAAAGTATTCCAGGTGATTGAGAAAGATGGACTCTCCCCAAATCATTTTGCAAAGCTAACATCACATTGATACCCAAGCCAGGTAAAGATCCAACAAAGAAAGAGAGCTACAGGCCAATATTCTTGATGAACATAGATGCTGAAATTCTCAACGAGATCCTAGCAAACTGGATTCAACAGTATACCTAAAAAAATAATCCACCATGACTAAGTAGGCTTCATCCCAGGGATGCAGGGCTGGTTCAACATTTGTCAAACCATAAAAGTCATTAAATACATCAACAGACATAAAAAATAAAAGCCACATGATTATATCATTAAATGCAGAAAAAGCTTTTGATAAAATACAAACCCTCAAACATCTAGGCATAGATGGAACATGTCTCAAAATAGTAAGAGCTATCTATGATAAACCCACAGCCAGCATACTGGTGAACACACAGAAATTGGAAACACTTTCCCTGAAAACTGG
>NW_007185176.1:0-776 GCF_000164805.1 Carlito syrichta
TAAGTGAGCTAGATAACTAGTTAAGTCAACAGTAAGTCAGTTAGCTAAGTAGTAAGTCAGCTAGGTAAGTCAGCTAGTAAGTCAGCTTTCTTATGTAGTCAGCTGGTAAGACAACTAGTTAGATAGTGAGATAATGGGTTAAGTCAGCAGGTTGAGTCAGGTAGATAGTTAGTTACCTAATGGGTTAAGTCAGCTGGTTGAGTCAGCTAGCGAGCTTGTTCGCATACTGGTGGAGTCAGCTGGTCAAGTAGGCTAGCTAGCTAGTTAACTAACGAGTTAGTCAGCAGGATGAGTCAGCTAGATAGCTTGTTAGCTAACGAGTTAAGTGAGACAATTAAGTCACCTAGCTAGCACGTTAGATAATGTGTAAGCTAAATATTTAGCAAGCTGGTTAAGTCAGCTAGCTAGCTAGGCAGCTAACTATTTAAGTCAGCTTGGTAACTGATAGCTAGCTTGTTAGCTATGCATTTAAGTCAACTGGGAAGATAAATAGCTACCTAATTAGCTAACTATTTAAGTCAGCTGGAATCTAGGTAGCTAACTGGTTTAGGCAGGTAGTTAAGTCAGCTGGCTAGGCAGCCTTCTTGCTAGTTAGTGAGCTAGTTTAGACAGTTGGTTAGCCAGCTGGATAGCTGGTTAATTCAACTAGTTAAGAGAATTGGCTAGTCAACTGCAAAGGTAGGTACCTAACTAGTTAAGTCAGCTAGATGGCTAAATGGCTTGCTAGTGATGTCAGCGAGTTTTCAGCTGGCTAGCCAACTCGCTAGCTGGTTAAG
>NW_007185177.1:0-343 GCF_000164805.1 Carlito syrichta
GCTGACCAGCAGGTTGGCTGGTTAATTAAGCTGGCTTACTATCCAACTGTCCAGCCAGTCGCCTGGCTATTTAAGCCAGGTGGTTGGCCAGCTGGCCAGCCTACTAGCTAGATAGCTGACTGCCTAGCCAGCTAGCCAGCCATGTAGCTAGGTAGGTAAGTCTGTTGGCTAGCCATCTAGCCAACCAGGTACATATCTGGTGAAGTCAACTGGCTTGCCAGCTAGCCAGTCAACTAGCTAGTCAGCTAGTTAAGTCAGCTAGCTAGCCAGTTGGCTAGTTACGTCAGCTAGCAAGTTAGCTAAATATTCAGCTGGCTAGTTAAGTCAGCTAACTAGTCAGGTT